>NC_081176.1:386190-530513 GCF_012432095.1 Onychostoma macrolepis
TCTCTACAGTGTGGATGCTCATGTGCTCCTTAAGCTTTGATGATTGTGTGAAACTCTTCTCACACTGATCACATGTGAACGGTTTCTCTCCAGTGTGGATCCTCATGTGAACATTGAGATTCTGTTTGTTTGTGAAACTCTTTCCACACTGAGAGCAGGTGAAACTTTTCTTGTCTCTTCTTTTCAGTAAAGAAATACTTTCAGTCGGTGAGTAAGTTTTTTCTCCTCCATTAGACCTGAAATTAAAGTTAAAAGAGGTTACAATATAATTAAATCATTAAAAAATCGGAGAAATGTGAAGTAAAAGCAGACAACAGCTAAACAAATTATAATAATTTTGTTACATTTTTACAAAATAAGATACAATAATCTATATAAAAAATACAGACACTAATCCAGAGTTTCTGTAGTGAGAACTATTACAATTAATAACTATTTTACACTAATTAACTGACCAATATTTTTTTCACTCAACACTGTTACAGCACAATTTTCATTCAATTTCTTTCTTTTTAAAACAAAAGCTTTTTTTTTTTTTTTTTTAACACCCAGGAAGTGACATCATTTCAACATTTAAGTTTCAGTCCCTATTTTGTACCCTGGAGATAGAAAGTCTGGACTTTTTTTCTTCATTTTTTAAAACTCAAAGTATTTTTCTACTATAAACACTAAACCTGATGAACTGCTGATAACTTTAAATGTTTTTCACTCTCATTACTAAGCATCAAGAATAAACACCAACCTGTTTGTTCTTCAGTGTGTTTCATTCTGCAGGGTTCTGGATCTCTCATGTTCTCTCTGTCCTTCAATAAACTCTGTCTCTGCAGATTTCTCTTCTTCCTGATGCTCTGATGCTCGTCCTCACTTGTAGACTGATGGGAATATTCCAGCATTTATTGATGAACTGCAGTGGGAGGAGCTTCACTGAAGGTGTGATTGTTGTGGGAGGAGCTTCACTGAAGGAGGAGCAGATCTGCCAAAATTAAAGATAAATCAGTTATTACACATTATTTGTGTAATAATTTACACATTTTAAATATTAATGCATCTATCCATCTAGTGAATTAACTATTAAGTTAATTAACCACAAAGTGTCTTATACTGATTTACAACTTATATCTCTCTTTATTTTCTAAAAATTGCATCTACTTATTTAAATTCTTAAACATAGAAATATAATTTTACAAATTTTCAAGGTACAAATAAACTGCCAGTTGAGTTTAACTAAAAAATTGTTTTTGTTTTAGTTTTAACATTTTTCTGGGGCATTTTTGGGGATATTTGGGAAATGAATAAAAAAATGGTTTCATTGTAAATGAAACCCTTTGAACTACAAAATATGAGTGTAATTCTTTATAAATAACATTATATATGGTTCAAATATTACAATAAACACTAAAAAAAAAAAAACATAGGCACTTTTTTATTTATTTATTTATTTTATATATATATATATATATATTTTAATTCTGTTATTTAATTCTGATTCAGGATCTATTTGGTCCCGCTCTTTGCAGCTTACTTTGTTTGATCATAAATGAAGCGAGTGAAATTGTCCTATTTTGCATCTACAAGTGTCATTTTGAGTTTCCTTTGCAAAAACAGGCTATATAAAACACATTACACCCAGAATCCTATTTTACTATGTGCCATAAACACTTTTCTTGATTATTGATTGAATTATGTTTCATTTTTATGCTTTTTTATGTAGTAACATACAAAATAGCATAAACGAATTGGACCAAATTTCAATTATCAGTTTTATTATTTCAGGAGACACAAGACTGTATAAATTTTAAAATATATCGTCTATCACAATCTAAAATAGAATCCACATCCTCCAGCTTTATATCATTCCATTTATGTGCATTCTGTATTGGTCTACTGTTTGGAGCATCAGCTCACCTCTTCACCTGTGCCCCACTTCACCTGCCTCCATAATCTGTTGCCCCCTGGACACAAGCTAATAGCCCCTCCGTGCTGCCTCAGCTGCCTGTCACTGCTCTCTGTTCATCCACACTGCACTGTAATAATCTATGTATATTTACTGTATATTCACCAAAATGCAACCTGTACTGTAATTTTTATCCATATAGAGTTCATCAGACTGTTAGCTGTGCTGCTGAAAGAAACAATAGAACCCTGCCCAAAACACAACAGAAAATGTAATGGATTTAATGGTTATAATGGGAATTGTATTGGTTTTAATGGAAACTATAGTGGTGTCTACTGGTAAAGCACTTGAAAAGCATTGATTTTGAGCTAGACTGCTGGAAAGTTACTGCTAATAAATTCGGTGATCATTTCCTCACCTTCATGTCATTCCAAACCTGTATGACTTACTTTCTTCTGTTGAACGCAAAATAAGATTTTGTAAAATGTTACCAAACCATTTTGGTTACCCTTGATTTCTACTGTATGGACAAAAATTTCTTGAATTTCTCAAATTATGTTCCACAGAAGAAATAAATTCATACAGGTTTGGAATGACATGATGTTGAGTAAATGATGACAATTTTCATTTTTGGGTGAATCTCCCTTTAAGAACTTTATTATTTGTAAATAATAAACACCTAATTTATATACAGTCAAGCCCAAAAATATCAGCACCCTTGGTAAATATGATCAAAGAAGGCTGTGAAAATTAATCTGTTGTTAATCCTTTTAATCTTTTATATAAAACATTCACAAAAATCTAACCTTTCATTGGATAAAAAGAATTTAAAATGGGGGGAAATATCATTATGAAATAAATGTTTAAATGCCCAAAGGCAATCATAATATTATGATTATATTATGATTGCCTTTGGGTCTTTCCATATGTTTTTACAACATATGGTCTTTCCATATGTTTTTATGATTATATTATGATTGCCTTTGGGTCTTTCCATATGTTTTGATCTACGGTTGGTTTCGCCTCGCGGTGATGACGTCATCAGTCGCGCGCGCGCTTCAGTGTGGAGTTTGTGAGGTAAACAGTTCAGCTATTTCACTTAATTGTAAAATACACTTTACACCGTTTGTTTGAGCAGTATTTTTACAGAATCGTAACTGAATTATTTTCATCAGGTTTGGTGCTATGTGTGTGTCTGCTAACACTTATATTTAAAGAGTTTTATTATTTAAATTGATTGTCAGCGTAAATTGACAATTGTCTGTTTCTCTTCGCATAGAAAACGGTAAGTTGTAGGGAAATACTTTGATGTTATGAATGTAAATACAATTCGAACTACAGATTAATATCATATGTTTGATAAAAATGGGTTTCTACAGCAAATATTCAGCATAAAGTGAAATTATGTGCTGCTGATCCTGAATGGCTTGTTTAATGAGTGTTTATAGTCTGAAGCTCATCAATATTATCAGCTGCTGAAAATCCTCTTTATTTCATGTCAATAGATCCTGTTTTCACCTCATTCATTATGCTGATGACTTTGGATCTGTTAATTGCCGCATTAAGCTCATTTTATTGCTGTTAAGACAAGAAAACAACATGATCAGCTTTTGTGACATTACAAGATATAACTTAAGTATCACAACAGCATATGTTCATTAATCTCTGATAAACCATGTTTCATATAAAAACAAAACTAAAACATTTAAAAACAAATTAAGTTAAAATCAATTCATTGATGGTTCATTTGTACCTTGCAAATTTGTAAAATTATATTTCTATTTGTGTTTATTCTTTCACTTTTTAAAATTCTTACATTGTTTATATTTGGTGTCTTTTAATTGTATGTGTTTTTTCCCTATATTTCTGTGCCTGTATATTAATGAGAGAAAAGATAATAGATGGATTTATTGATTTATTTTATTTTATTTCAGCCTACAAGTACAAGCGGCAAAGCATCAGGAAGAAGTGAAATCTGCAGAGACAGAGTTTATTGAAGGACAGAGAGAACATGAGAGATCCTGAACCCTGCAGAATGAAACACACTGAAGAACAAACAGGTTGGTGTTTAAGCCCAATTTATTCTTCTGCATCAGACCTACGCAGTAAGAGGTATCTGACATAATATGACATAACATTGATCTTTTATATGAAGTCTTCAGAGCCATAGGCTATAATATGTTGTTTTTAGATAAATTGCTCAGAGGGGTCTATTCTGTCATCAGCATGTGTGTGTCGAGCAGAGGCTGACATTTTTTCGGGAATCCCGCGGGACGGGAAACAAAATTGCTACGAATCACGTGATTGGGACGGGACAGGAAAAAAATGTCAGCGGGAGTGGGTGGGACCGGGAATAGTAATGATACCCAACTTTATACAGAATTATACCTTTTATATAAATAAACTATAAACTGTATATTTTAATTCTGAACTCAATTCTAGTTGCCCTGTCTCTTTATGCTCTTTTCCTCCTGTTTGCTTTGGTGTGGTTGGTTAAGTGAATGACGCAGTCCATGACGGACAGATTGTTAACGGCTGGTCTATGTGGTAATACAGTACTCGGGGCAGGACATCCAAACGCTCACCTATCATTCATCGACCTCAAATATGGCTTTTCATCTGAAAGATGTATGAAGTAGCAACTTTACATGGCCGCTCAATATGATGTTAATCTAGAGAAATGTGCGCTATTGAAGAGTCTGTGTGTAGAGTGGAAGCTGAATAGCGCGCTCGCTGCAGGACAGGCGCTCACTTGCTCTTAAAATCTCTGTAATTTTTGGTCATACAGATAAAAGTAGCCTATACATCCTTCGAATCTGTAAAGACTCTACGTTTATTTGTGTGCACTCAGAATAACAACGAAACGCTTCTGTAAAGTAATTAAAGCAAACAGGATGCGCTTCTGCCGTCTAGGTCTCTGTGAACTTGAGCAAGAAACTTAAAAACTCTGTGTATGAAAAATATATCTATAGAGAGTGAAATGTCTACTTTCAAATGAAAAAAATAGTTCAAATAGAACTATTTGAATAGATAATTCAAATAGAAAACGTGTGTGTTAGCATGGATGATTTACATGAAATTTTATGTGTGTGCAATGCACACTGTGCATTGTTTAAGCTGGCTTTCAGTTCAACATAATAACAAAAAAAATACATTTTGGATTTTTATTCAACTAAGGTGGGTACGCTGTGATCTGTACTATATTTTTACTGTAACTGACAGATTCCGGCTAAAAAAAAAAACACAACACGGGAGTGGAACGGGATGGGATTTTCCCCCAGTTTTTTCGTGGGATTGTGACAGGACGAGATTTTTTTTTTTTTTTTTTTGTGGGAGTGGGACGGGAGAGGTTTGAAAATCCACTCCCGTGTCACCCTCTAGTGTCGAGCATGCATGTACAGATAGCCAAACAGTGCAAGGAGATGATCAGCTTCAATGACCACTCAGATGATCGAGTAAATTTTGTCTTTACTTTTTCTTGAGTGCAATCATGCAGTTCAATCTCCGTTACATTCTTTTGTGAAACTGCAAAATAAATACAACAAATGCTTACTTAAATAAAACCAAACAAAATATAGCGACTCGTTATACAATGTTTACATCTACATTGGTAAACTGCAGTAAAGTTAGTTATGCCGATCATTTGAATGTGGATATAATGCACGTGAAACGCTAGCATGCTTCCAACATATATAACTCTTAACACATTTTTTTTGTTGCTGATTTTAACAAATTCAAACACAAAGTATAAAAAATAATGAATATAAACGATAGACTTACAAGCAAAGCTTCTTAGGGGTTTTACACAACAGATTGAAAGAAGATGAAAGAAACATGCAATCTCTCTGCTGCAAAATGGCCGCTGTGCTTTGTGTGCTTTTACACTATGAAGTATAACAAACAAATGCTGCGTCCCAATGTGCCTACTTATACTACGCCCTTAAAGTATGTACTCTTTTGGTGAAGAAAAAGTACACACTTTTGAGTGTGTAGTAGTCAACATTTAACATTTAACCATTTTTCCAGGTTAAATGTTGATTATTAGTAACTCAAACCCCTTTTTGTAAACCTCTCTACCTAATGGTCGATCGCGCACATCCGCCACGTTTGTAGTTTTTCTAACGCGTTTTATTCGTGTTTGTAGTTCTGGACCGAATCCTTCGCCAAAGCGCAATGGATTGTGGGCAATTTTAGCCATTAGAGTGTGCACGGATTCACAGTTCAAAAATCGACCTGAAATAGTAGACCATCCAGGGACTTTTGACATACTCTTTTCAACATAGTTTGCTTTGGGACACATTTATTGTAATCTCACATACTATTTAGGATGGATAGTATGATCATTGGGACGCAGGGAAAGTTTTATCAAACTGGATTTTAACTCCACCTATGTCAACCAGCGCCCTCCAGTGGAGAGGAAGAAGTAATGTTAGACATGGCATAATAGGGTTTGACCAACCAGTTGTTGGACAGAGGTTATTTATACATACAAATCATCCAAGCACCCGGTTTCTAGCCATTTCTAATGAAAATTTGATTAACATTGCTAAATATTATTAAACTGGAAAGAAATTAAAGGTTCATCTTTCATTGTCAATAGAATTCCAGGTGCAGTTTCCTCTCAGCCAATTAGATTTCACATAGTATTTTTATCGGTCAGTCGTGGAAGTCTGATTGGTTAAAGCTTTACTTATATAGCACCTTTTAAAACAAAAGCTTTGTCTTTACAAAGTGCTTTACAGGGAGATGCATGTGTTCATTCACAGAAAAGAACAAAATAAAAACATAAAAGTGATAAAGTAAAACAAAGTACAATAAGCAGTGTATATTAAAACAAAAATGCAGCAATAAAAAATCAAGGAAAGGCCCTCGTAAACAAATCAAAGTTTTGACATATTTTTTAAAAGTGCATAATGATAACTTTTGACAATGTTTAATTCGGTTGCAAAAATAAATAATCTTTAGCGCAAGAGCACAGAGAGATTTGCGAGTGTAAAGGACACAGTTTGAGCGCACAAACTTGAGCGAGAGGAGAGTTTAACGATTGCAACGGACGTTGTGCGAGAGCAAAGGAAATCCGCATGCGAGTGGAGAGAGTTGAGCTTGCACACTATATTAATCTACTTTCACGCTACAATAATGCGCTCTCAACATTCATTATATCTGGTCAAGTTTCATACATTTCTGTAAGTTACAACAAATGTGAATGTCACTAAATATGCACACACTCACATCGCTGAAGCTCACTGATGCCGTCTTGTGCACCTAACCCATGATCAAACATTGAATAGTTTTCACTACAGAAACATGGGTTTGTGCCCATATTTTTAATATAAATCATTGTACCCCATCTCATAAAAAATATTGTAATTTTGCGTAGTCTGCTTTCACTTACATTTCTCTGATTTATTTTAGGATTTATTTATATTGTAACATTTTGAAACTCTTTCATAACACTTTATATTGTAACACTTTCATTTCAGATTTGATGGAGGAGAATGAGGCGAGTGAAGCGCAGAAACATCATCATGGCAAAACTAGCAAAAAATCTCACTCACAGACTGAAAGAGTTTCTTTACTGAAAAGAAGAGACAAGAAAATTTTCACCTGCACTCAGTGTGGAAAGAGTTTGTCAAGCAAGAAGAGTCTCAATGTTCACATGAGGATCCACACTGGAGAGAAACCATTCACATGTGATCAGTGCGGGATGAGTTTCACACAATCTCTCTTCAGAGATCAAACCTTCAGAGACACATGAGCATCCACACTGGAGAGAAACCACATGAATGTGATCAATGTGGCAAAACATTTTTGTGGGCTTCAAGCCTGAAGGAGCACCTGAAAGTTCATTCAGAGGAGAAACCACATTCATGTTCTTTATGTGGAGAGAGTTTTTCACGGCTGAAGAATTTAAAAGTACATCAGAAAATACACACTGGTGAAAAAGCTCATATGTGCTTTGAGTGTGAGAAAACTTTTATTAGAGCTGATCAATTGAAACGGCACCAGAGGATCCACACTGGAGAGAAACCTTACAAGTGTTCACACTGCGACAAGAGATTCAGTCAGACAAGAAATCTGAAAAGACATGAGAGTAGCCACACTCGAGAGAAACTGTATCACTGCACTGCATGCGGGAAGAGTTTCTGTCATTCATCAGCTTTATGTAGTCATACAAAATACAAACACAGTAAGTAGATCATAGATCCAGCACTTTTAAGTCTGAGGTTTCAACCTCGCTAAACGTGACACTCTAATGCAGTGGTTCCCAAACCTGTCCTGGACGCCCTGCACCTTTTGTATGTCTCCCTTTTCTAACACACCTGATTCCACTCATCAGCTCGTTAGTAGAGACTGCAAGAACTAAATCGGGTGTTCTGAGATTCAGATCACCTCAAAGATGGAATTTCTCCCCAAGGAACGATATCTAAAGTTTTATTCTTGTATACAACTTTGCTTTATAACATAAATTAAATTATTATGCTATATTCCAAGATTAATTTTATGTTCATAATGTTTTTCTAATGCTTATTTGTAGAAGGTTTTTTTTTTTTTTTTTTGTGCACAAAGGAATCAATAAGAGGAATCAATTTTAATTTTATAAAAAGTAGACTATTCCTGACCTTAACCCTTAACATTTTGTCCATTTTAGTTTAGTTTTTTTTGATAGTTTTGCCTATGTTAATGCTAACTGCATAAATCTTGGCTCAGGTGTGTATTTTTATTGGAACTTTAATATTCCACCCTCATTTCCTTTAATAAATCTATTTTACACTATGTACGAAAAAATACTTCCTCTCAGCGCCTTTTGGACAAAAATGTCCACATTGAAACTTACTCATTGAAATGAGATAAAAATAGCTTACAGGGGTAGAAATTGTGAAGGATTTTAAGATTAATTTATTTAACCTTGTTTGGTATCACAAAATGATTACACTGTAAGCCCGTACAAGTTGATTGAACTTATGGAATTTATGGAAACTCTTTGCCCTAAAAAAGTTGATTTTGTCTTTTTGATCGAACAAGACATGTCAAGTTCTTTACATTGGAAAGTGTTAGTTCATTGAACTAACTATGTGTTACAATAACTAAAATTTACCAGTTAAGGTAACTCAAAAAATTGCACTAAAGTTAACTTTTAGTAGACCAAATTGCATTTTTAATATAACAATTTATTTAGTTTAATTTGACTGATTTCTCTGCTGATTTATTATTCTTTAAGTTACAGCTGCACAATAAACAAGGACAAAAATACAAACAACGAGGATTTTGTTTTATAATTCAGTTTATTTTAATTCATTTTACAAAATCCATTTAACAAATTTCATCTAACTTTAGGTATGTTGAGATTTTGTCTAATAAAACAAAGATAAAATGTATGTGTTTAATGTATTGCTCATTAATCAAGAAGCAAGGCATAAGTCAATCCAAAAACAAGAACAAATGGCGTGAGGAGGTTCTCTAAACCGTCCTTCCCAAGATTACCCTCTGAGACGATTCCTTGCAGGGGCTAGATCAGGGCTCCTCAAATCTTGACCTCGAGAGCCACTTTCCTGCAGAGTTTAGCTGTAACCCTAATCAAACACACCTGAGCATGCTAATCAATGTCTTCAGGATCATTAGAAAATCACAGACAGGTGAGTTTGATCAGGGTTGGAGCTAAACTCTGCAGTGGACTGGACCTCCAGGGTAAGATTTGAGGAACCCTGGGCTAGATGGAGGAGAAATGCTGTGCAACATCTTCGCTTTCTCGGATTCCAACTGGAACGTTTTGGTGTGACTCCTCATCATCAGAAGCCTGGACATGAAGGAAATTAATAAAACAAATTTTAGCTAAAAACTATGTTATGACCCCTTTAGTTTACATCATTTAAAACAGAAAGAAAAATCAACAATACTTACAAAGCATGCTTTGAAGAACTTCATGAAGTTCTTTAAAGAAGGGTGATCAGGTATGGATGGAATCACTCTTAACAGTAAGTATTTCACTCTTGTCTGTGTTGATTAGGAGGCCTGAAGCCTTTGAAAAAAGATCCAGTCCTTTCAAAACATTCAGAACCTGATTTTCATCTTTAAGAAAAATACATGTGTCATCTGCTAGCTGAGATGTTAAAATAACATTATCACCTATTCTTATACCCTCTACATTGATACAATTTACCAGGGGTGTGGACTCGAGTCACATGACTCGAGACTTGACTCGGACTCGAGTCCCAAATTTGATGACTTGCGACTCGACTTGACATAATTAAAGAAGACTTGAGACTCGACTTAGACTTTGACAGCAATGACTCCAGAGTTGACTTGGACTTGAGCCCTGTGACTCGGAAAGACTTGATCAGATCAGCGTCGTTATCACTCTAGACGGTGCAGCGTGCTTGCGCTTGACTGGCAATAAGCCAGAGACTGCGTTCAGGGAGCGCTTGATATACAGTATATGCTAGTATAAATTAATGGAGTAATTGTAGAATTTACGACAAAAGAACCGAGATATGGAAAAAAATAATAATAATAACATGATTCGTCTAGTAGCTATTTCCGCTCGTGAAAAGCGCTGCCCTGCCCATTTGATCGCCGCTCGTGTATGAAATACGTTAATGTCTGTGTGCATGTGTGTAAAACAACAAACTGATGATTTATATATAATCATTTGTAATTGTGTTGTGATTAATTGTGGCTATAACTCACCATTATGTCTAACAACTCAAATATGTCATTCTCTTTCCTTAAAAACACTTAAAGGGTTATTTCACCCAAAAATGAAAATTAGCCTGTGTTTTACTCACCCTCAAGCCATCCTAGCCTTTCTTCTTTCAGACGAATCCGATTGGAGTTATATTAAAAATTGTTCTGGCACTTCTCTATCATTGTAGTGGGCGGGTGTTTCCCTTTAACAGTCCAAAACACGTTAAATAAAGTGTGCGCAAACGTAATAAAACTGCCTCACACAGCTCCGGAGGGTGAATCAAAGCCTCCTGTAGCAAATCCATGTGTTTTGTAAGAAAAATATCCATATTTCAAACTTCATAAATTGTGAAGGATTTTAAGATTAATTTATTTAACCTTGTTTGGTATCACAAAATTATTACACTGTAAGCCCGTACAAGTTGATTGAACTTATGGAATTTATGGAAACTCTTTGCCCTAAAAAGTTGATTTTGTCTTTTGATCGAACAAGACATGTCAAGTTCTTTATGTGGAGAGAGTTTTTCACGGCTGAAGAATTTAAAAGTACATCAGAAAATACACACTGGTGAAAAAGCTCATATGTGCTTTGAGTGTGAGAAAACTTTTATTAGAGCTGATCAATTGAAACGGCACCAGAGGATCCACACTGGAGAGAAACCTTACAAGTGTTCACACTGCGACAAGAGATTCAGTCAGACAAGAAATCTGAAAAGACATGAGAGTAGCCACACTCGAGAGAAACTGTATCACTGCACTGCATGCGGGAAGAGTTTCTGTCATTCATCAGCTTTATGTAGTCATACAAAATACAAACACAGTAAGTAGATCATAGATCCAGCACTTTTAAGTCTGAGGTTTCAACCTCGCTAAACGTGACACTCTAATGCAGTGGTTCCCAAACCTGTCCTGGACGCCCTGCACCTTTTGTATGTCTCCCTTTTCTAACACACCTGATTCCACTCATCAGCTCGTTAGTAGAGACTGCAAGAACTAAATCGGGTGTTCTGAGATTCAGATCACCTCAAAGATGGAATTTCTCCCAAGGAACGATATCTAAAGTTTTATTCTTGTATACAACTTTGCTTTATAACATAAATTAAATTATTATGCTATATTCCAAGATTAATTTTATGTTCATAATGTTTTTCTAATGCTTATTTGTAGAAGGTTTTTTTTTTTTTTTGTGCACAAAGGAATCAATAAGAGGAATCAATTTTAATTTTATAAAAAGTAGACTATTCCTGACCTTAACCCTTAACATTTTGTCCATTTTAGTTTAGTTTTTTTTGATAGTTTTGCCTATGTTAATGCTAACTGCATAAATCTTGGCTCAGGTGTGTATTTTTATTGGAACTTTAATATTCCACCCTCATTTCCTTTAATAAATCTATTTTACACTATGTACGAAAAAATACTTCCTCTCAGCGCCTTTTGGACAAAAATGTCCACATTGAAACTTACTCATTGAAATGAGATAAAAATAGCTTACAGGGGTAGAAATTGTGAAGGATTTTAAGATTAATTTATTTAACCTTGTTTGGTATCACAAAATGATTACACTGTAAGCCCGTACAAGTTGATTGAACTTATGGAATTTATGGAAACTCTTTGCCCTAAAAAAGTTGATTTTGTCTTTTTGATCGAACAAGACATGTCAAGTTCTTTACATTGGAAAGTGTTAGTTCATTGAACTAACTATGTGTTACAATAACTAAAATTTACCAGTTAAGGTAACTCAAAAAATTGCACTAAAGTTAACTTTTAGTAGACCAAATTGCATTTTTAATATAACAATTTATTTAGTTTAATTTGACTGATTTCTCTGCTGATTTATTATTCTTTAAGTTACAGCTGCACAATAAACAAGGACAAAAATACAAACAACGAGGATTTTGTTTTATAATTCAGTTTATTTTAATTCATTTTACAAAATCCATTTAACAAATTTCATCTAACTTTAGGTATGTTGAGATTTTGTCTAATAAAACAAAGATAAAATGTATGTGTTTAATGTATTGCTCATTAATCAAGAAGCAAGGCATAAGTCAATCCAAAAACAAGAACAAATGGCGTGAGGGAGGTTCTCTAAACCGTCCTTCCCAAGATTACCCTCTGAGACGATTCCTTGCAGGGGCTAGATCAGGGCTCCTCAAATCTTGACCTCGAGAGCCACTTTCCTGCAGAGTTTAGCTGTAACCCTAATCAAACACACCTGAGCATGCTAATCAATGTCTTCAGGATCATTAGAAAATCACAGACAGGTGAGTTTGATCAGGGTTGGAGCTAAACTCTGCAGTGGACTGGACCTCCAGGGTAAGATTTGAGGAACCCTGGGCTAGATGGAGGAGAAATGCTGTGCAACATCTTCGCTTTCTCGGATTCCAACTGGAACGTTTTGGTGTGACTCCTCATCATCAGAAGCCTGGACATGAAGGAAATTAATAAAACAAATTTTAGCTAAAAACTATGTTATGACCCCTTTAGTTTACATCATTTAAAACAGAAAGAAAAATCAACAATACTTACAAAGCATGCTTTGAAGAACTTCATGAAGTTCTTTAAAGAAGGGTGATCAGGTATGGATGGAATCACTCTTAACAGTAAGTATTTCACTCTTGTCTGTGTTGATTAGGAGGCCTGAAGCCTTTGAAAAAAGATCCAGTCCTTTCAAAACATTCAGAACCTGATTTTCATCTTTAAGAAAAATACATGTGTCATCTGCTAGCTGAGATGTTAAAATAACATTATCACCTATTCTTATACCCTCTACATTGATACAATTTACCAGGGGTGTGGACTCGAGTCACATGACTCGAGACTTGACTCGGACTCGAGTCCCAAATTTGATGACTTGCGACTCGACTTGACATAATTAAAGAAGACTTGAGACTCGACTTAGACTTTGACAGCAATGACTCCAGAGTTGACTTGGACTTGAGCCCTGTGACTCGGAAAGACTTGATCAGATCAGCGTCGTTATCACTCTAGACGGGTGCAGCGTGCTTGCGCTTGACTGGCAATAAGCCAGAGACTGCGTTCAGGGAGCGCTTGATATACAGTATATGCTAGTATAAATTAATGGAGTAATTGTAGAATTTACGACAAAAGAACCGAGATATGGAAAAAAATAATAATAATAACATGATTCGTCTAGTAGCTATTTCCGCTCGTGAAAAGCGCTGCCCTGCCCATTTGATCGCCGCTCGTGTATGAAATACGTTAATGTCTGTGTGCATGTGTGTAAAACAACAAACTGATGATTTATATATAATCATTTGTAATTGTGTTGTGATTAATTGTGGCTATAACTCACCATTATGTCTAACAACTCAAATATGTCATTCTCTTTCCTTAAAAACACTTAAAGGGTTATTTCACCCAAAAATGAAAATTAGCCTGTGTTTTACTCACCCTCAAGCCATCCTAGCCTTTCTTCTTTCAGACGAATCCGATTGGAGTTATATTAAAAATTGTTCTGGCACTTCTCTATCATTGTAGTGGGCGGGTGTTTCCCTTTAACAGTCCAAAACACGTTAAATAAAGTGTGCGCAAACGTAATAAAACTGCCTCACACAGCTCCGGAGGGTGAATCAAAGCCTCCTGTAGCAAATCCATGTGTTTTTGTAAGAAAAATATCCATATTTCAAACTTCATAAACACGTTTCTATCACTTCCGCTATTTTTTTATTTTTATTTATAGAGTACAAAATCTGAGTACAACAAAATGGCCTTAATTAGTATACAAAAAATAATATGGTATGGAAGGCTCAACACAATAGAACCATATTAATTCCAGATCATCTTTGAAATCATATTACAAAATATTCCAAAAAACATAGTAAAATATAAAAATAAGAAACAAAAAACAAGAAGGAAAAGAAAATAATAATAAAAAATTTTCAAGGAGTGTCAAACTCAGTTCCTGGAGGGAAGGAGCCCTGCAGAGTTTAGATGCAACCCTAATTAAACACACCTTATCCAACTAATCAAGTCATTTAGGCTTATTTGAAAACTGCATGGTTTGCGTGTTGGAACACAACTCTGCAGGGCTTTAACTGAGTTTGACACATCTGCTCTAAACAATGTAATGACATGGGAAAAAATACTAAATTCACAAAGCTTTTTTTCTGAGTATCAAGAGGATATTTCATGATTTTAAGTGTAAATAAAATGATGAAATTATCCATTAATGCTGCAAGAAGTATCAGCAGACAATAAAAATAGACAATAAAATTGTAATACTTGAAGCAAATATAAAAAGTGAAAACGAATGAGACAGATCTCTCTTTATTGACTAACAAGATAACAAAGCATCTCATGAGAATAAAAATGAAGAAGGGGCCAGCTGCAAAACTAAATTACAGTATATCTTACATCTGTGTTTTCTAAAATACACCATAAGTGGAAGTTGTTTTAAAAGCAACAGTGAAGAACAAATAAATATAAATGTCAGTTTCTCTTAAAAGTGTCACAGCATCTTCATCATTTCATCGTCATTAAACAAAAAATACATCAAATACGACCACAAACTCTTCAGCAGCTGGAAACCTATATCAGGTAAGAATGGGACCAAATTCCAACCAAAACTCCAGGAACTCATAACCTCGATGCCCAGATGAAGAAGAGGAGATGCTACATCATGGTAAACATGCCCCAACTATTTTGAGACCTGTAGCAGGCATCAAATCTGAAATGAGCTCATGTTGTGGATAAAAGTGTAACATTTCTCAGTTTAAACATTTGTTATGTTCTCTGTTCTATTATGAATAAAATATTGACTCATGTGATTTGAAAGTCTTTTAGTTTTCCTTTTATTTAAATAAAAAAAAAAAACGTCCCAACATTTCCAGAATTTGTGTTGTAGACAAACTACAGCTGATACATACGCATTACAAGCAAACTAAACTCAAAGCTGATACATGCATTATAAGCAAACTAAACACAAAACAAAACTTGTAGGAATGCACAATGATATAATTAATATCATAAAGTAAAATGACATTCTGGAAGAAATCTTTTAGATGTTGTTGTTTGGGAACATCTTGGAGTCAATCTGAATCTCACAGATGAATCTGCTGGTCTTGAAGATGAAGTTTAATCACTATGAAAACTACAAAAGATGTATATTTTTCTTGCTGCATGTTAGAGCTGATTAGGACAGATTTATACAGAAGAGATTTTATTTTCCCATCCATTATTGTGTCATGTTTGATGAGGATGCGGCATAAGACCTGAAAGATTATCTATTTACTATGAATCCTATTTGTATGCGCGAGTAGATTAGATGAATGAGTGAAACTCTTCCCGCATGCAGTGCAGTGATACGGTTTCTCTCCAGTGTGGATCCTCTCATGTGCGTTCAGAGTTTCTGACCGACTGAATCTCTTGTCGCAGTGTGAACACTTGTAAGGTTTCTCTCCAGTGTGGATCCTCTGGTGTCGTTGTAACTGACCAGCTGTAATAAAAGTCTTCTCACACTCAAAGCACATGTGATCTCTCACACCAGTGTGTATCTTCTGATGAACTTTTAAACTCCACAGCTGTGAAAAACTCTTTCCACAGAAAGAACATGAATGTGGTTTCTCCTTCGTATGAACTTTCAGGTGCACCTTCAGGTTTGAAGCCCACAAAAATGTTTTTCCGCATTGATCACATGGGTGCAGTTTCTCTCCAGTGTGGATGTTCATGTGCATCTTAAGGGTTACTTCTTGTTTAAAAACCTTCCCACACTGATCATATGTAAATGGCTTCTCTTCAGTGTGGATGTTCATGTGTTTCTCAAGGTGTCCTTGTTGTGCGAAACTCTTCCCGCACTGATCACATGTGAATGGTTTCTCTCCAGTGTGGATCCTCATGTGAACACTGAGATGCTGTTTGTATGTGAAACTCTTTCCACACTGAGAGCAGGTGAAGCTTTTCTTGTCTTTTCTTTTCAGTAAAGAAACTCTTTCAGTCTGTGAGCGAGTTTTGTTTCCAGTTTTGACATGTTGTTTTTCCTCCATTAGGTCTGAAATGAAAGTAAAAACATTACAATATAAATCATTTAAAAATAAGAGAAATGTGAAGTGAAAGCAGACAACAGCTACACAAAATTATGATCAATTTGATGCATTTTTATAAAATATAGCCACAAACTTGTTTCTGTAGTGAGAACTACTAAATGTTTTAAAACACAATATTAAGATTAATAGACTATACAATAATACCACAGATCTGGCACAGTCTCTTAAATGGATACTTAATTTACTAAAAAATTTGTATTTACTTAATTTTAACCTGTTAAGTTAATATAAAACTGCTAAGTTGTCAACCAGTAGAAAGTTACATTTCAATGAAAGTCCACTGGATATTGACTAAATATATTTGTAAGTGTGGTTTCACTACAGCAGTTCAATGAATAAAGAAACTTTAAAAGCGCAATGGTATAAAACTCTACCTTTCTTGTCTATGACCACCCAGTGCTACTTATACCAATGACGGAAACTTAGAATAGCAAAATATGTCGGAGATCGCTGCTATTTTATGAATTTATTGTTTGCAATAAATAGCACTTTAATTTTGATGTTGAATCAAGACTAGTTAGCACTAAATGTATAACTGAAACAGTTTAATATCAGCATTTCAATATGGTTACACTTGAATTGGTTACAAAATGTACGTATTGGATGATGTAATTGTGTCCAGCACGTGTGTAAAATATTACCTGAGAGAAGAGCCCCAAGAAGAGAGTCACAGAAAAGGTAGAGCCATTGAAGAAAAAGAGACACAGCAACACTTACAATCTTCATTTATCCCTTCCTTTGACCTAAAAACCAGATGTGAGACATTCAAACTGACCAATCAGCAGATCACAGCTTTCCCCACCCCTGTGCTAAAGACATAACTCTTAGCAGATGTCTTGATCACTATCGGCACCTCTGTGTCTGCAGGAATTACAAATGGCCCTTTTGTTACGGAAGAAGGTTTGGGACAGAGAAGTCTTTGTTGACTTTTAACTCTACATCTTCAATGCATCCTGGCTTTTAATAATAATTTCTTCAAGAAAGAGGTTAAGAATGAACGTGGCGTCCTCCATGATTCCTATTTTTTAAACAACAAAGCACTCAAATGCAACAAACTCATAATTATAACTTCAGAAGTAGGAAGCAGGATATTTCCAATTCATCCACTGCCCCGGTAAGAAAAGTTTTTAACAGTTGCAAGAAAAAATAAAAAAAGTTTAGAGAAGCTAAAGTTTTAAAAGTTAAATTAGAGGGTTGCTAACATTGTGAACTTCATTCCAAATGAATGTAAAATAAGTCAGTTCATATTATAATAAATTTGTTGACAACAACAAGAGAAAAGGAAAACTGATTTTGCCATTGTTATTTATACCTTGTTATTTATTCATTCAACCAATTAACAGCTCTTATTTCTTTTAATATTAAATATGCTGAACTGCTTGAAGTTTATATTCTTATTGTTCTTCAGCCTCACTGATGAAGAATCAAGAATAAACACCAACCTGTTTGTTCTTCAGTGTGTTTCATTCTGCAGGGTTCTGGATCTCTCATGTTCTCTCTGTCCTTCAATAAACTCTGTCTCTGCAGATTTCACTTCTTCCTGATGCTCTGATGCTCGTCTTCACTTGTAGACTGATGGGAATATTCCAGCATTTATTGCTGAACTGCAGTGGGAGGAGCTTCACTGAAGGTGTGAGTGTTGTGGGAGGAGCTTCACTGAAGGTGTGATTGTTATGGGAGGAGCTTCACTGAAGGAGGAGCAGATCTGGCAAAATAAAAGAAAAATCAGTTACTGAGTTTTTCACACTAATTCACTCATATTAAGTATTTATGTTCATCCATCTATCCATCCATGTAACTTTTAAGTAAATTAATTATAAAGTCATGTAATGTTATTTACCTCAGAAAAAACAAGAATATATATATTCTCTATATATATTTTTTTAATGAATTTATTTATGAAGCATGCTGGGTTGTGTTTTTACTTGTTTATTTTTATTTTTTTGTACAGTCTATGTGATAGCTTGTGTTTGTTATATGATGCTACTACCCTACTTGAATTGCCCCTTGTAGGATTAATAAAGTTGTTAACTTAACTTAATTTAACTGAGTTGGAGCCCACTTTAACCAATAGCATTTTCTTTGCATATGGGCCCAGGGCGGACTTACTACACCACTGGAATTTGTGTGTCATGTTTGGTGAGGATGCAGAATCAGACCTGAAAGTCCTGGATCTGAAGATGATCTACTTACTGTGAATGTTTTTTGTATGTTTGTGTGGTAGATGTTTGAGTGAAACTGTGTGAATCTTCTGGTGGTGTTTCAAATCTTTAGCTGTAATAAGTCTCACACTCAAAGCACATATACTCTCTCACACCAGTGTGTATCTTCTGAAGTAGTTTTAAACTTTGCATATGTGAAAAACTCTTTCCACACAAAGAACATGAAAAAAAAAAAAAGCTTTGTAATCCACTTAACCAAGGTGAGCTAAATGTACTGGATTTTGAACTAATACTATTTTTAAAATTAAGTGGATACAAAATGATATTTGTTCAAAAGATAAGCAATGGTATTACATCCCTAATATATATATTTTTTAAAAGTAGGTGGCATTAAATTCCTTCTTAATTGTAATTTTAATATTAACAAGCTTCCCATAAAACTTTCCAATTTTCACAAACAGGCATTGTTATCATGGACGATTAGCCTATATACAAACACAATTTCCCCCCTCACAAATGCTTAATTTGGAATAATAAATAGGCTACATTACACACCAAAATAAATCTTTTTTTTTTAGTTAATTGGTTTAGAAAAAAAAATATTTTATGGGTGTGTAAACGATGGAAAACTTCATTTTTGGGAGAACTATCCCTTTAAGTTGGACAGTCCACCTGCAAACTGCGCGTTCATCATAGTTACTGGACCAGGGCCGGCCCGTGGCATAGGCGAGATAGGCAGTTGCCTATAGGGCTCAAAATGACTGGGGGGCGCTGCAAGAAAATGTTTTTTTTTTTTTTGGTAGGAAGTGCGCCCTCTTGTGACCATCGTGCGCTCCTACACCCATATATTAAGCAGTTAACAGAATTTTAATACTGGTCTATCATCGAACTGATTAAAATAATTTTAGAATAAAATAAAATTGACATCAATGAAAAATCATAAAATTTGACAACATGTCATGTTAAAATAATTTAAACACTTTCTGTGTCATGACCTAATTATAATATGTCATCATAACGCACTAATTATGCATGGCGCACGCAGTTAAAATAGTTTTGCCATTTATGTGCTCTTAAAGGAGTAGTTCACTTCTAGAACAAAAATTTACAGATAATGTACTCACCCCCTTGTCATTCAAGATGTTAATGTCTTTCTTTCTTCAGTCGTAAAGAAATTATACTTTTTGAGGAAAATATTTTGGGATTTCTCTCCATATAATGGACTTCTATGGTGCCCCCCAGTTTGAACTTCCAAAATGCAGTTTAAATGCAGCTTCAAAGGGCTCTAAACGATCCCAGCCGAGGAAGAAGGGTCTTATCTAGCATAACGATTGGTTATTAAAAAAAAATATATATATACAGTTTATATACTTTTTAACCTCAAACGTTCCTCTTGTCTAGCTCTGCGTAAACTCTGTTTTTTTTCCAGTTCATGACAGGTTATGTCGAAAAACTCCCATCTCATTTTCTCCTCCAACTTCAAAATTGTCCTACATCGCTGCAGAAGTACTGATGCAGGATTAGTAATTAGACAACCTAGCTAGCTATTTTGCTAACATCTACAAATAAATTACAAAATGTAGCCTTTATTTTGTTGCTTTTGTTGTCTGTTAGACTATTTTAGGCATTTCATATTGCTCATATTTTTCTTAGTTGTAATAAGTAGGCTACTTGTCACTGTAGGCATAGTTGTGGGTTGCATCTCTCTGTTTGGGAGTAGGCTATAACTCAGTCTGGTCTCTTCAATATTTTAACAGATTCACTCATAAAATACCTACAAGGCGCATTTATTTACTATCACAATTTATCTACTACTTATTTATGTTAATACTTATCAGTATTTATGCTATATTATATTATAGTAGAGTTTAGAACAATCTGCATTAGGTGGAAATCTAAAATCTCGCCTAGGGCACCAAGAGAGCCTGGGCCGGCCCTGTTTATATGTCCTCAAATAAGACAGGGGTTACATTGTCAGTTAATGCACAACATATGCTATATGACAGCTGCTTGTGATATAGCTGCCGTACCTCCGGTTTGTAACGCGACATCTGTTTAAATTGGACTGATGGGGCAGCATGTGCTCTTATCTGGTGTCACGCCATCTCATAGGTTTTGGTCTGCCTGCATGGATGTGAGAAAGAGATATTGGTTTAAGGACAATTCGAAAATAAGTAAAAGAAAAACAATTTTAAGAGATAGTTCTTAAAATTCAAGTTGATGTATTGTTATGGTCAGTGCTGACAATGAATTTTAAATGTCAAAAATATAATTACATCACTAAAGGAGTCAATAAATGAGTATGAGAGGAAAATATTGCAATAAAATACCTCTCACACACACACACACACACACACTCAGGCAGATATACCAGACTCGACTAGAGAGGACTAACCAGGGGTCCTCTCTCTCTCTCACACACACACACACACACACACACACACTCAGGCAGATATACCAGACTAGACTAGAGAGGACTAACCAGGGGTCCTCTCTCTCTCTCTCTCACACACACACACACACACACACACACACACACACTCAGGCAGATATACCAGACTAGAGGAACCAGGGGTCCTCTCTCTCTCTCTCTCTCTCTCACACACACACACACACACACACACACACATTCTATTGGTTGTGTTCTCAGCATTATAATGAAATAAAGAATTAAAAACTTAGCTGAAGGAATCATAATGAAAATTACTTACATTGTGGGGGAGGTGGACTAGCCATCACGCACACACACACACACACACACACACACACACTCAGGCAGACTATGCCAGACTATAGGAACCAAGGGTCAAATATGGAAAATATCGAGTAATGTCTGGGATGTCGCATAAGGATAAGAAATATTTGGCAGGTTTAGCGCATGCTGCGCTCGTGTGAAAGGCTTTAACGGCGCGCGTTCTGGAGACTCACTGTATGGAAACAAAGACGCCAAAATGCAATCACGTGCAAATTATCTTCCCTAATACTTATTATGAAATTGATTTCATTATAATTGCAATTAGTATTATAAACAGTGCAAAATACTTATTCAAATATGTGTTGGCCTTTGTAAAATACGGGACAAATCGCGTCCCGTATTGATTTGATTCGACGCATCATTTTACCTTTAAATACGGGACGATTCCGTATTTTAAGGGACGGGTGCACAATCAGCTATTGTTACCTTACAAAATGTACAGTCACTACCTAAAGTGAATTAAAGAATTCCATTACATGATAAACAAATTTATGTTTCTATTGCATAATGTAAATTCAATCTCTCTAAAAATACTCAACAGTAGGCTACAGAATACAATTAACCATTCAATTTCTCTTCACAGGAAGATCACAGAAGAAAGAGATTGGCAATAAACCTTTACGTTTATTAAACGTTGACACTTTTGTCTTATTTTTTATTATTATTTGTTTTTTCCCCCCTCTGTAATTAAATCAGTTTAAAGCATATGACCCAATTTACACATTGGAAAAAAAATCGAACTCAATTCAAACGGATAATTGTAATAAACACAGATCTGCCAACAGAATAGTATCCTCAGAATACACAAAATAAAGTTTTACCCAAAATAAAGTTTTACCCAACTGGGATTTAAGTTGGAGCTCACGTGAATGTGCAACAATTATGAGTACTCACAAAATCCAGTGAAATAGCGAAGTTCAAGAACACAGTATTCAATAATTTTTACGGACTCTAAATCATGCCTTCAAATAATGTACTCTTTAAAATCTGATCATCCTTTGATAGATTGTATTTTAACCAAAGTGGACCATCTACAGAATTAATTATATAGTATTATTTTTTGCTGGGTTCCTAGTCATGTTGGGCTTTCAGCAAATGAGCGAGCTGATGCAGCTGCAAAGGAGGCTTTTAATCAGGAAGTAATCAAATGTCAAAGTCCTCCCTTAGAGATCAGACCTATTATTAATCGGTATATATTATATAAGTGGCAAGAAGAGTGGGATACATGTACAAATAATAAATTACATGAAATACATCCGGAAATTTCAAACAGATTTTTAATTTCTTTTAAAACTAGATTAGATCAAGTGGTATTTACCAGATGTAGCATAGGTCATACAAGACTGACTCATGCATTTTTGCTTAAAGGTGAAGACCCTACTCAATGCATGTTCTGCAAGATTCCTCTTACTGTAAAACTTTTTTATTTTTTTATTTGACTGCCCAGCTTTTACTGACCATTTGATCAAAACAAGAAAATTAAAGACAATTGAGCTTCAGGATTTGTTTTGTACCCTGAATATAGAAAGTCTCATCTATTTATTGATTTATGTTTTTTTTCTTCCTACTACAAACACAACATCTGATGAACTGCTTTATATCCTAATATTTTTCAGTCTCATTGAATAAGGATCAAGAATAAACACCAACCTGTTTGTTCTTCAGTGTGTTTCATTCTGCAGGGTTCTGGATCTCTCATGTTCTCTCTGTCCTTCAATAAACTCTGTCTCTGCAGATTTCACTTCTTCCTGATAATTTGATGCTTGTACTTGTAGGAAGAAATATGTAAGTAAGTAAATAAATAAATAAATTTAAAAAAAATAATAAAATAAACAATAAATCCATTTTCTACTATGTAAAAAAAAAAAGTCTGTAAAAATACTGTACAATATACCATAATAATTTGAAGGAATTTTCCGTATTTGGTTTTTAAAGGTGTTTTTCCGTTATTATATATTTTTTTTATTTACGCTTTGCATTGGGGGAACGGTCGATTATCAGCGAGGAAACAATGTTAGAGCAGGCGCCAATATTCATGGAGATAGTCTCGGTCAAAATTTAATTTTAAAGTCGGATTTTGGGTTTGGGGATCCGTTCTTACACTTCCGTGGTAAATTATTTTTTGTTAAATGTAACATAAACTGTAACGTTAACTTAGTTGTTGTCTGGCTTGTATGGCAAATGAATGTCAGAGCCGTCGTATTCAACATTTTCAGCATACCGTCACATCTTACTCGACGTGGAGGTACGTATTACAGTGTGCTCACTTTTAATTGTTTATTAACTTTTAATTGTTGCTGATGCGGTGTATTTGTACTGAGCGTGTTGTAAAACATCTGGCATATCAACGTTACTGAGGTTAAATCTGAAGTTTATGTCGTTTATGCCTTCAACAGGAGCTGGCAGAGGAATTGTCAAGAAGAGACCATTTACGACTTTTTCTATTTAAAAGAGATTGAGATATGACTAGGTGAAGACCTGACATTGCAGAACTCTTCAAGGATAACACTATCACCTTTTCTGCCAAACGAGGTAGGTTTAGACTTTTTATTGTCTTCTTTTTGTTACACACGCACACAAGAAGTTAATTCGGTACTGGCATGCTGTCTGTGAACATGGAAATCCACTTTAGACAGCGCGCCAGTAGCGCATCGAGTTATCTCTCGCACTTACACGGACAAAAGCACACTAAGTTAACAAGGCTTAACTGGTCGGTGCGATGGCCTTGTGGGCAGCGCGCCGACATGCGGGTGTCTCGAGATCGAATCTCGCCTCGTGAACCTTTCCCGTTCCCACCCCCATGTCTTTCTCCCACTCATTCCTGTCATATCTATACTGTTCTGTCATAGAAAAATGCAAAAAAAAAAAAGCTTAACGGATGTAAAGAGTTGGGATGTGTCAGATGTGTGTCGATATGAGTCATGTTTTAAATGGACAGAAGTTCATGACATTCATGGTGTTTCTTTTGTTTTCTTTTCAAATGACAGGTCGTAATTGCTGCTGTACTGTACATCCCAAGCACCCTTCTTGGATTAGACCTTGCATTCTTATCATGGGTTTGTATTCTGTTTTGAATGAATTGTGAACGAATGATGCATTTATATAGGGTTTTATTGGGTATTGCTGTACACCCAAAGCGCTTTACAATAATGTGGCGGGGGTCTCTCCTCAACCACCACCAGTGTGCAGCATCCACTTGGATGATGCGACGGCAGCCACAGGACAACGGCGCCAGTGCACTCACCACACACCAGCTACAGGTGGAGAGGAGAGAGTGTCATAGAACCAATCAAGTGGATGGGGATTATTAAGAGGCCATAATTGACAAGGACCAGTGTAGGGAATTTGGCCAGGACACCGGGGTTACACCCCTACTCTTTACGAGAAGTGTCATGGGATTTTTAATGACCACAGAGAGTCAGGACCTCGGTTTAACGTATCATCCGAAAGACGGTGCTTTTTAAAATATAGTGTCCCTGTCACTATACTGGGGCATTAGGACCCACACAAACCACAGGGTGAGCACCCCCTGCTGGCCTCACTAACACCTCTTCCAACAGCAACCTAGTTTTCCCAGGAGTCTCCCATCCAGGTACTGACCAGCTCAACCCTGCTTAGAATCAGTGGGCAACCAGTCTTGGGCTGCAGGGTGATATGGCTGTGGTTTTATTTATTAAAAAATTAGTCATTGAGTCGTTTATTCAGTTGACTTTGTTATTGAAGTTGTTTGTGTAGAAAATATTTAATAAAGGTTTGGAGTGGTTTTCTGGTTATCATTTCCTCCCCCAATGTGGCTGAGTTACACATTCTCTTCGTTTTATTTTAAACATAAAACATCCAGAGGAGATTGCACCTATGCTGGAATTCATTCAAATGTAAATGTAAAATGCACAAATGTATAAAGCATTTTCTTGTGTTGCTGTTTAGTTGAAAAAAAGTTAATCAGAAATATCATAATTTGTGTTCTGAAGATGAACGGAGGTCTTATGGGTTTGGAACGACATGAGGGTGAGTAATTAATGATTAATGATAGAATTGTATTTTTTTGGGTGAACTATACATTTAAGCATATCGTAAAACATTGTTGACAAGATCACATGACAGATGCAATTGGAGACCACTGGAAATGTAAGTTTATGCATTTTATGTACAATGTTTGAACTGGAAAGTATTTGGAATAGCAGTTGATAATTCAATCTCAACCTGTTCTGCACATTACTCTGTATTTCAGTGTCATTCATTTCATTTCTTGTCATTTCCAGTCTTCCTGTGAAGAAATCCTGAACGAAGGTCGAAGGTTCAAATGAAGCTTCCAAGACTCACGTATGAACAACTTTGAGAATCCATGTACAATTGTAACTTTTTTTCAATTCTCAACATGCAGAAAAAAAAAGAAAAAAAAAAGAAGCTGTTTCCTCAAACTGGCGCATAGCAAGAGATACTAAAAGCACACAAACACTTGGAGCCCAGCTCTTAATTCAGATTGTATAGTTCTCCTAGTTTCAGATTCAAATGTCAGGCATGAGTGCATGAATCTTTATTCTTTATTTTCAAATGGTGTACAAGAAAGTATTTTTTGCAGTACCATGTCAATTGTAGATGCAGGTAATTTAGCATGAATTAGAGGTAAGTAATCTAACACAATATTATTTAAAAGGACAGTTCACCCAAAAATGTTATGTAACCCTTAAGGGTTAGTCCACCCAAAATATTATGTGAAAAATGTTGTTCCAATCCTGTGAGACTTTTGTTCATTTTTGGAACACTAATGAAGATCCTTTTGAATTAAATCTGACAGCTATACCTTATTGGATCTTGAAATGCTAGGTGCATAGGCTGTCAGGGACAGAAAGCACAGAGATTTCTTTACAAATTTGGAACGGTATGAGGGTGAGTCATGAATGAATTCACATTTTTGGGTGAACTGTCCTTTTAAATAATATTGTGTTCTCTTGTAGGAAAATGGTCTCAACACTATAACATTTCACTTGACTATTTACTGTACGTCTATAGCAATTCTTCTTAATGACATTCCTGTCTTTGTATTTATTTTTTCCCATGTATCTGAAAATGTTTTGAATCTTGACTGTTTCACAGTGAAGTTTATCTTTGTGACCACTATTTGGTGCAACACCAATATTGTACAAGTACCTGCTCATGTTTTCTTATTTCTGCCTGTTGCTGTTTAAAACTAAAAAGTGTTCCACAATACAAACATTTTTAATGGTGCTTTACACATTGTTAAATTAATTGATATCATGATATTTTTGTCTTCACATGTTTATGGCAAACAAAAGCCACTGAATACACTTTTAAGAATGTTTACATGAGGCAAAAATAAACCATGTTCAATTTGTATATATTGTGCTGGATTTATTTGCCACTAAAGACAGGCCTATGCTATAATTTTGTAGAAATTTCTGCATAACGTATTGTCTGTTTATGATACAGCAGATAATGTAAATCTACAGAATTTTCCGTTTTAAAGTTGAAGAAAAATGCCCGTAAATTTAACAGAAAATGTCCTGGTAATTTTCTGCCAGTACATTATCCGTTTTTTTACCCCCATCAGATTCTCAGATGGATATTTAATTGAGTTATTAACTCATTTTTAAATGGACAATTTATTAGCTGTCCTACACTATTCACTCAACACAGAATATAATTTCTTCTTTGTATAAAACCAGACACGCTATTGTGTGTTTCACATTCCTGTCCAGTTGGTGGCGCTGATGCACAAATCTGTTGTGAACTGGACTCTGTTTTTCTCCGAGATGGAGTCGTATCTGGTCGGGTGACAAACATCAATCGTGAAGATCGCACAGGTGTTTAACAGCGATCACAAACCGAAAGTGTTTTAAAGACTTCTGGATTCTGTTCCTACACAAGATCGTCTGAACTACTGCAAGTAAGTCTGAATACTTTCACGATTACAGTTATTTAGGAGAATGATGAAAGGGACATTCTAAAACGCTTAACGTGGCTTAACGTACCTAAACGTACCTAAACATCGACCAGGGAAAACCAAATTTCTGTCAAACCTTACTTGTAATAAACACTAACTACTGTCAAAAGAACGAGCCCTTATTCCACAGATAAAGTGAATAATTTCACGTTAAGCGTTTTCTCCCCCATAGAAGTCCATTATAAGGAAACAGTTTAACGTGGCTTAACGTACCTTAACGACGACCGGGGAAAACCACATTTCTGTCAAATTTTACTTATAATAAACACTTTCTGCTGTCAAAAAAGAGCTCTTATTCATCGTATAAAGTGAATAATATCATGTTAAGCTGTTTCCTTATAATGGACTTCTATGGTAGAGAACGCTTAACATTATTCACTTTAGACGCTGAATAAGAGCTCGTTCTTTTGACAGCAGAAAGTGTTTATCATAAGTAAAATTTGACAGAAATTTGGTTTTCCCCGGTCGTTGTTAAGGTACGTTAAGCCACGTTAAGCTGTTTCCTTTTAATGGACTTCTATGGGGGAGAAAACGCTTAACGTGAAATTATTCACTTTGGAATAAGGTCTCGTTCTTTTGACAGTAGTTAGTGTTTATTACAAGTAAGGTTTGACAAAAATGTGGGTTTCCCTGGTCGATGTTTAGGTACGTTAAGCCACGTTAAGCGTTTTTCACGTTAAGCGTTTTAGAATGTCCCTGATGAAAGGGTTTCAGAGCTGAAGCGTGATTTGTTAAGTTATAACTTATACCTGTCGCCGAAGTAACAAACACCGAGAAGCAGAAAGATATTAAAACAAACCGTTTAAAGACGATGCACGTTAAAACCTTTGTACAAGTCTGTAAAAATGTGGCATTAAGAATAATTCTAAAAGGGTTATTTTATTTCCTTTTTCCATTTTAAGACGCGAGGCTGAAAGTATTCTGTGGTCAAATCAAACCTGTTCTTCCGGATAGAGAGGAAATAAACCCGAGCAAAATTAATCTTCTTTTAAACTTCTTAATGCTCCGAAAGTTGTTGCAGTAATGTTCATGTAAATAAAGACATGTGTTGTGAGTAATCTGAAGAGATTATGACACCAATTACATGGCAGTATATTTGTAGCATATGTTATTTTTATATTGATTGTTTGATAACTCAATCATTCACCACTAGTTATTTTTCTTCATCATGTATTCCTCTGAACTCTCATGATGTTGATCTCAGACAGAGACACATTGTCATGTCCAGGTCCTGATGAGCATCTGATGGTCTTCAGAGACACAAAGATCTCAGTGTTGAGCTGTTCATCTGCAGTATGTCAGAGAAGAGAGGAAAGATGAGTCTCTCACAGAAACAGAGGTAAGACTGAGTCTGCTTTCACAGAAAAATCAATACTTTTCTATTATCATCTCAAATGCTTTGCAAAACAAATGAGAACGTCCTAGAAATGTTTTTAGATTGTCACAGGTGACTTGAGACTTGTTAAATGTCTCGTATACTGTACAGGAATATTTAGCCTAGTTAAAAATGTTTGATTCATCATATATGATAATCCCAGAATTAAAATGTTTTACATTTTGTTTTCAGGTTGCACATTTAGTCGATAGAAAATGTAAATAATATGGTAACTTAAGCAAGTCAAAATAATCATTGAAAACTGAAGTATGTTTTGCTGTAAAGTGTTCTCTCTCTCTCTCTCTCTCTCTCTCTCTCCACTTTGAATTAGTTTTAGAAAAAGTCCATTATGTCATACCGAGTCGAAGGCTTTTTTTTTTCTTTTTCTTTTTTAAATCAATGAAGCAGCCAATTTTTTTTCCGTGTTTTTTTTTTTGATGAACATATTTTTGTATGAGTGTGTAAATGTGATTTGAAGTTCTCTGTTTAGGCATGAATCCAATTTGACAATTGTTTAAAATCTTGTGTTTTTGGAGAAACTGAATTAATCTGTTATTAATGATGGAACATAATAGTTTTCTGAGGTTACTGCTCACTATGATGCCTCTATACACAGTACACAGATGTCATGGTTCGGTACGTACCTCGGTTCGAGGGTCACGGTTCGATACAATTTCGGTACAACGGGAAAAAAACAAAAATCTACTATGCTCTGTTTCGTTTAATTTATTTTGAAAAGACAGTAGTACAAATTACTACTTTTTTTTTTTCTTTCCACCTAGATGTGAAAATACTAAATATTATTGCATTGTTATATATATGAAATCTGCTATATATATATATATATATATATATATATATATATATATACATACATACATATTTCAAGAATTTATTCCTTGTATGTATTTGATTTAGTTTACAGATAAACAAGGGAAAAAAACAGTGCGACACATGACAGCCTATATATGCTGAGTTCCTGTTCATTTTGTGACGCGCTTAATTTGTTCACAGAAAGGAAACTCAAATGGCAGAAAGCGACATCCTAATTGTTTTCTTGTTTTGTTTTCATTGTGAGTGTACACAAATAAAAGCAGACCTTTATACAGTGATGCATTATTAATAAGACAATAAGCGCACACACACAAACAAAAAAAACACATCAGTTCCAGCATTGCTAACTTGACAGCACAGTTGGTACTTTATCAAAATAAAATACAGTGAACCAAACATCAGTGCGCCCGCCTCTGTGCTGGAACAGACTGAAGTACAAAGCCTATCATTTACATAATAAATAATAGTTTCGCATTCAGATATGTTACATCGCAAATATGGAAATATGATGGAATATTTGGATTTGTGCCGAATGAGAGAGGTAGGATACACAAGCACAAAGCCCCATTTCGCAAACAGTTGAGTGCACAAGCCTTTAAAGTATACTCCCTTGTCAGTGAGAGATGCGTTCAGAATCAGCACATGGTCACTGTTTAGGGGGCTTTGTTTTCAAGTGCACAACTCATGGCATTCGCTGTTCTTCTGCTGGCGGTTATCAAACAGCGTTGCATTACTGCGGGCGCCCCCTTCTGGATTGAGGGTGAATTGCCTGTATGCCTCATGCACCGAACCGAGATGTCCGTACTGTGACGGTTCAGTACGAATACATGTATCGTGCCACCCCTACTCTATAATTATTTGGGTCGTACTTCTCACCTTGTTTAAAAATTGGGGTGATCACGTTCTCTTTCCAGATCTCAGGGAAGTGTCTAGATTTTAATAAGGGATTGAATAATTTCAGGATAGCAACTCTCAGTTTGGAGCTGCTGTGTTTTAGGATCTCATTTCATCCAAGCCTCCTGATTTCTTATTTTTTTAGGGATTTCATCTTCTCCATCAGTTCAGTTAATTCTATGGGCTTGTCTAAATGGTTTAGCCGGTCTCTTCTAGTGTATTCCAGGTTATTTAGTTGGAGGTCAGATGTTTTTGGTCGAGGGTTGGTTCGTTTAGTGAATAGAGTTTTCCAAAATGTTCAGTCCAGATGTTTGGGGCACAGATGGGAAGGTGTTTGGATTTGTCTAATTTGTTCCATAAATCCCAAAAAGAATTTTGATCGACTGCCTCCTCAATTTTGTTTATTTTTTTATGTGATCAGTTTTCTTCTGTTAATAGTGACTTAAGGGTTTGTTGATATGTGGCTTGTATTTGTTGGTTTGCGGGTCTCTGTGTTTTTTTTATTTGATAATGATCACAATTCTTTTCTTAGTTTTTGGCATTCTTTATCGAACCAAGCATCTTTAGCTATTTCTTTTTTACATCTGTAATTTTTTTTTTTTTTCCTCAGGGCTTTTCTGACCACTGTAGAAAATATTTTAGTTAACTGCTCAGTTGTTAAATTGATACTTCTCTTCTCTTCACTAAATGTAGTCAAGAGAAATGAGTCTATCGTGTTCTCAACTTGTGTGCTGTGGAGCGCAGCTTTGTACTGGACAGGACTGACAGGACTTTAGTCTTTATCTGTGATGGTGGCGTAATCTACTGTGTCGCTGCCTAAATATGAGCAGTATGTAAATCGACCCAGAGATTCACCCTTTATTCTGCCGTTAACTACAGGCCCAGGCTTTTGCAGAGCTGCAGGACTTGTTTTCCATTTCTGTTAATTGTGTTGTCATAATTCTGGCAAGTGAACTGTTTACATATTTGTCTCCATCTGAACTAATGTAATCCACTTCCTTCCCTGTTCTAGCATTCAGAACCCCATTAATAAAACTGAACCTATAGACTGAAAGTAGATGATCTCTGACTGTAGGGTTGAGAAGATGCCTTTGTTATAATAAGGCGACTCATGTGGGGGGATATGTGACACACAGGTACAGGTACAAAAATTTTGCCACTAGATGGCGGGCCAGAACATAGTCAGGATCATTTAAGAAATTAGTTGATAAAAAAATGCAACTATAATTGCCTGACAGACTGTTACAATGTCTTTTGTAACTGGTAATGAGCTGTTACTCTCTGTTAAATCCTGTAGTAGGACAATCATTAACAAAAAGCCACATGTGGCAGTGTCTGGCAGAGTAGGCTATGTGAGCGGAGTGGAGCGTCAACAATTTCCCCTCCGTGCTTCGAGCATTTAATAATCACTCCGCTCTGGGTTCAGCATTTCCTGCTCCACTCCTCGCTCACTGATATCAGAAACACCGCTCACATTCTTTCTGATCAAGCTAGCTAAATATGTTTAACGTGAATTCTTGCTAAATATGCAGTTATCTGTTGGCATGAATTATACTCTGGATGGAGCGGTGGTGGAGCGAGTGAAAACCACGACGCTCCGACTTTTTTTTTTAAATCTGCTCCTCGCTCCAGTCAAAATCACACCGCTCCACTCCGCGCTGCACTCCACTCATGTACTCTGATTGTGAGTAACTGTTGCTGTCATGACGGATCTATTTCAGAACCAGCCGCTATCAAAATAATCTGGCTGCGGGCACGGGCCAAATATTATTGCCAGTTTTGGCCCGCGGGATGCCTGTTGCCGACCACTGGTATACGTAGCTCTCTGTAGTTTGAAGGGGTGTAGATTTTGGAGTCTAAACGGCTCCATGTCTCAAGTAAAATAATTATATCTGAACCATGTACAGCGTTAACAAAATCAGGATTAGTACTTTTCTCTCCAAAAGCTGAAAAGAGCATCCCTTGAATATAATAACATGTTATTTTAAACTATGACATTGGGAAGTATTTGTATTTACCAGAATAATGTATGAATTCATGACCAAATCAAAATATAGATTAATCAACTATAAAAGGAAGTATAGCGGTTATACATAAAAATATCACGAGTGAATCAGTTTTACAATTGTCAAATTTGAAAGTTAGTAGAAATAAGTCAAATAAAAGTCATTAAGAAATACTGATCATATTTAACTACAGACACACTGTGAGTAGTTAAGCTAATAGTTTCTCACACATAATTTTCAGCATGTTTTTATCTGGTCGTTGGTGTCTGTTCTACCTCTTCCTGCTGCTACAGCGGTGTAGCTGTCTGACTGTCTTACCCTCTCCTCGTGATCACAGAGTGTCTCCTTGATGGTTTTTGCAAACAGTCTCATGCTCTCTCGATGGATGCGGTCACACAGATGCTCATGAGTGATGCGCTGATGGTCAGCTCTGTGGACATTCATCATTGAAGCACAGACTCCAGTGATCTCCGCATTGATTGAGTTGATGATCTTTTGTGGTACGTCTCTTTGAGGTAGAAGGGTTGAGATGATGATGATGATGATGATTTTGTCTCTGAGGTAGATCCTGCTAGCTGTGTTGTACAAGGCTTTAGTGACATATATCTTTCCAGCACTGAGGTGGTTTGTTCTGGTGTGAAGAATGATGTGTGACGGTGCACCGAACACACCTCTCGCAGCAGCCTCAAAGCTGAGTGTGAGGAGAGACACCAGAACTTCTTCACAGATCTCCCCGGAAACAGTCGTCTGGGGTCAAGATGATGGTCGTTGGAATCACCGAGTATTACGATGTTGTCTTTGCTCTTCTGTTCTCTGCTGCTGCTCATGAATGGTGGTGATGTTGTAGGTGGATGAATCTGTGTAATTCTGCTGTTCTCGTTCCTCTTGAGGTTGTGAGGGGTTTCAGGAGTGAAGGAGCTCTGAGACTGTGAGTTGATACACTGCTGATGTTGAGTTGTGTTTGTGGTGTGTTCATGAGTCGGGGTGTTATGATACTCTCTTGGTGTTTTGTGTGTAGCTGGTTTCTGGTCTCCTCCAGCAGTCTCTCCAGTGTGTGGCCGTGTTCTCTTCTGACCAGTTCCTCTCTCACCTCCTCAGCTCCTGCCGCAGCTCTTGATTGTCCTCCTCCAGATGTCTTACAGCAGAGCAGAGCTGTTGAAGTTGTTGCACACTGTGGTGGCTGGTCAGGTTTAGCAGATGATGGAGATTGTTGGTAGTTGGTAGTCCTGCTCCAGCTCAGTGATGTTATCTCTCTCTTTCTTAATCTTCTGAACCTCCTGTTTAATGTTTCTGAAGCTCCTCTGGAATTCATTAAGGCTGGTTTCTAGTCCCTGGACCATGACTGTGCTGTTATGATAGAAGTTCACAATCAGCTTTGTGTCGTTCTCTCCTTCTAGAGTGAGTTGTCTACCTTTGCTTATGCCTCCTCTTCTTTTACATGTCATGTTTGAGCAGAGGACGGTGTGTCAGGATGATGGTGTTCAGTAAAGAAGAGCAGGTTACACCGGACTCTGTTGTTTTCTGGTCCACTGTAGTCAGATAACAGCATCTCTGGGTTCTCTCTCAGAATAATCTTTCATCTTTTTCTTGTCTTTTGTAGATTTAACTTCAGCTGGATATATTATCTCCAGCTCCTCTTCATTTTTGAAAAATGCCTCTGCCTTTGGCCCATGTTGCTTTTAACTGAAGTAACTGTCACAGAATGTTAGCTTGGCTAGCAGTTAGCTTGTTACAATGAGTTTGTATGTAGTTTTTAGTTGATGACAATCTTTTTAGAGGTCTAAAAGTTCAGCTCTAAACCTAATCGAATTATGAGTCAGGAACATTAGATAGTTACAGGCAGGTTTGTTGGAGCAGGACTGACACTGAACTCTGCAGGAAGGTATCTACTGAAACCGGATTGGGTACCCCTCATGTATTATGTGCCTTTTAAAAAATAGTCAGTGGTTCTACTTATTTGTTTAAATAGCAATTTGTTGTATTTGTTGTGTTCAAATGCATGCTATGTCCAGTACACATAGCCTTCTAAATCGAATGATGTGCCATATCTCAAAAATAGTGCAGTAAAATCGTTTCATATGAGGTGTGCATATAGTATGGGATGTCCCGTATAAGAACTGACCAATCATTTTGTGTACTTATTAGAAATGAGGTCTTTATAGCTCTCTAAAATGTAATAATGTACCATTTCTTGAAAATGCTGCAGTAAAATGGTTTCTTATGAGGTGTGCATTTAGTATGGGATGTCCTCTATAAGAACTGATCATTAATTTCTTCTACTTATTAGAAATGGGGTCTTTATACCCCTCTAAATTGAATAATGTCCCATATCTTGAAAACGCTGTAGTAAAATGGTTTCATATCAGGTGTGCATATAGTAAGGGACGTCCCATATAAGAATTGACCATTTATTGTACTTATTTGAAATGGGGTCTTTATAGCTCTCTAAAATGTAATAATGTACCTTATCTTGAAAAAGCTGCAGTAAAATGGTCTCATATCAGGTGTGCATGTAGTATCAGATGTCCCATATAAGAACTGACCATTCATTTATTGTACTCATTTGAAATGGGGTCTTTATAGCTCTCTAAAATGTAATAATGTACCTTATCTTGAAAAAGCTGCAGTAAAATGGTCTCATATCAGGTGTGCATGTAGTATCAGATGTCCCATATAAGAACTGACCAATCATTTCTTCTACTTATTAGAAATGGGGTCTTTATAGCCCTCTAAAATGCAATAATGCCCCATTTCTTAAATTATGCAGTAAAATGGTTTCTTATGAAGTGTGCATATAGTAAGGGACGTCCCATATAAGAACTGACCATTCATTTTGTGTACTTATTAGAAATGAGGTCTTTATAGCCCTCTAAAATGTAATAATGTACCATTTCTTGAAAACGCTGCAGTAAAATGGTTTCATATCAGGTGTGCATATAGTATGGGACATCCCCTATAAGAACTGACCATTCATTTCTTCTACTTATTAGAAATGGGGTCTTTATAGCTCTCTAAAATGTAATAATGTCCCATATATCAAAAACGCTGCAGTAAAATGGTTTCATATGAGATGTGCATATAGTGTGGGATGTCCTCTATAAGAACTGACCGTTCATTTCTTCTACTTATTAGAAATGGGGTCTTTATAGCTCTCTAAAATGTAATAATGTCCCATATATCAAAAACGCTGCAGTAAAATGCACTGTAAAAAAATTAAATGTAAAAAAACAGTGAAATGCTTGGCAGCACAGGGTGCCAAACGTTTACCATTAATGGAAATAACGGTTAAAGAACGTTTTTTTAAAAAAAACAGTCAATGAATGGCAGAAGCAGCTGCCAAACAAAAACTGTAAAATTAAGGTACAACATCCTATTTTTTTTCTTTATTTTTTTTACTTTACAGGTATTGTCTGGATTATAATTGTGAAACATTCTCTGTGAAACTTTTTTTTTTGCAGTTAACCATCATCTAGCAACAGCATACGTGCAAAAACTAATAACTATCGCTACATCAACAACTCCACAGTTACTGCTTTTAAATAAAGCTACGTTCAGCATAACATCTTGTTTCTTGGTCTTCTCCTGGACTGAAGCACACACTCTACTCTGCAGCACAATGGTGACCCACAAAACACAGACAACGGTAACCCTTTAGATCCCAACAGAACATTTAAACACTAACAGATCTCTCTAGATCTCAGCATCTTCACTTATTACAAACCAGTCTGACTTTATTTATTTCATACAAAACTTCTTATTGAGAATTAACAGAGGTTTACATGTTGATGTTTTATTGAAATTAATCAAGTTTGAAGTCACCATTGTGGAGATAAGCGTTTGCTTTAGTTGGGCTTCTGACCCTTCACTTTTTAACAATGTTTTTTTCTCTGGCTGCTGTAACTGTGTGTTTCTAAAGCACATTTGTTACAGCAAAACCTGCAAGAAAAATTCTGATCAGATGGAGTGGTTTACATACTGATGATGGTCTTGTCATCGTATAGTGGCCTAACTCACTAGCCTCATCAGAAATATCTGAACATGTTAAATTTATTAATTTCATTTTGTTGTAGTGTTACAATTTCATTGCTTGAAATGTGGCCCTGCTTTGATATTTTAAGGGTTGCAAAGTATTTTGAAGAAATTATTTAGGTGAGAGCACGTAGAGTCACAGACATCAAGAATCTGCATATGAACCTCAACAATGGTAATAATCTACAAAATATTCAGATCAGCTCTGATCATCACAAAACAAGCTTTTTGTTGATTGTCACCATTGTTGAGATTCATGTGCTGATTCATGATGTTTCTGTGAATCAAGACACTTTCTATATAATAATAAAAAAAAATGAATCTCTGACTGTCATATCACAAGAACGCTGTATAAAAAAGACAAATAAAAATAAAAAACATTAAATGCTAACATACTCTGAAACAATGCTCATGATGTGATCAGGCTACTATATGATGATTAACTCATCATCAATAAATAACCAGGTTTATATGATCAGAGTTTTTGCTAGTAATTTTTCGCTAGCAAAGTCACAGCAGCCAGAGAAAAGCTGATATTATAAAGTGAAGAGTCAGAAGCCCAACTAAAGCAAACGCTTATCTCCACAATGGTGATTTCAAACTTTATTATTTTCAATAAAACATTGACATCTAAACCTCTGTTAATTCTCAATAAGAAGTTTTGTATGAAATGAATAAAGTCAGACTAGTTTGTAATAAGTGAAGATGCTGAGATCTAGAGAGACCTGTTAGTGTTTAATGTTCTGTTGCTGCCAGTCATGTGACGTTTAATTAATTAATTAGTTAATTAGTTAATTTTACAGTGAAGGTGTTTGATTGTAATAATTTATGAAATTCCTGTAAATTAACAGTGTTGTCAGCTTGTTTAAATAAGGAGATTTTACTTTAATTTTAAGGTTTTAGTTTGGCACCCTGTGCTGCCAGTCATTTGACCGTTTTTTGTCTTGTTTTTCAGTGAAGGTGTTTGATCATGAAAATTCAGGAAATACCTGTAAAATAACAGTGTTTGTCAGATTATTTAAATAAGGATATTTTACTTTAATTTTATGATTTTTGTTTGGCAGCTGTTGCTGCCAGTAATTTGACCATTTTATCATCTAACGGTTTTATTTTATTAATTACAGATTATTTTTTGTAATTTTACATACATTTGTTTGTAATTTAAGAAAACAGAAAATGTACTGTATAAAAATACAGTAGTTTTTCTGTATTAAAAACGTGAGTTATTGTAATTTGTCATTAATGTCATAATCCTTAAAATAACAGCCAAGTAGTTAATTCAGAGATAATTTTACAGAGTTTTGACTGCAATTCAAAATAAAAGAAAACAACCTGAAAAAAATCACAGTTATTTTCCATAAAATTACGATTTTTTTTTACAGTGTGGTTTCATATGAGGTGTGCATATAGTGTGTGGGATGCCCTCTATAAGAACTGACCGTTCATTTCTTCTACTTATTAGAAACGGGGTCTTAATACCCCTCCAAATTGATTAATGTCCCATATCTCCTTTTCTACGAATCTTGCAATGATTTGAAAGGTAGAAGAATATAGTAGGCTTAAAACAGAAACGTCAAAAAGACCAATAAAAACACAAATATTAAAGCAGATGTACAAAAAACAAAAAAATCCTGAAAAATGTCATTCTATATCTCAATTCTGGGTGTCTAGAATGAAAAGCGCTCTGAAAGCGCGTTCCCTCTGTGTTAGTCCTGCAATTATCATAATCATAGTAATACGCGCGCACCATAATTTCAATCGCGGCTGGTTTGACCGTGTTTTTCTGAACTGCGGCTGGCTTGACCGCGGTCGCGCGTCTGCGCCATACATTAACACAGAGACACGCAGAAGTCATATTTAAATAGACGTTTTGCGGCTTAATATTTACAAGTAGGAGTGGGAGTGTGCTCACTTGTGTGTGCGCTTACGTTTGTGTGTGTGTGCGAACCGGGGGGGAACTCCGCTGTGCGCGCGATACAGAGAGCGCGACCATGTAATGTAGAGACAGAAATGACACGCCGTCGTGTAAATAAGATAAATAACATAAGGCTATTTAGTTTGTTTAATAAAAGAACAAGGTATAGACCTGTTCTATAGGGAAGGTAACATTGAATGACTTCGTTTGTGGTCTGGCGCTATAGAGAAAATAAAATGTAAATAAAATTAACTTGACCTTCAAGGGGGGCTGGCCGCCCCCCCTAAAATAATGGTAGGGGAAACACTGCTTTGCTAGTTTTGACTAAACCTAACTATTGAACAGTTCCACTGTTGTCCAGGAAAAGATACACATCATACCTCAGAAAACACACACCGACTCTTTGGGGGGCATTAATCACTATCGGTAGAGATACTGCTAGAGAAACCACTTCTCCTGATGCACCAGTAAAGGACAAGGTCTTAAATTCTGTGAAATGCTATGGAAAGAAGAATAAAGCTGGGGAGAGAGTATGCCTTATGTTATAAAACATACATAGATATGTTCTCTAATGCCTCTCAAAAATAATATGGCTAGCTATATTTGAGTTCAGTAATATTAAGACTATTTTGAGGCTGTTTTGTGAAACTCTCCTGGCTCACTCCCTCCCTCCAGCATCATTAACATATGAAAGGTCTGACAGCCACCAGTCCTCACAACCAGCAGTGTTTCAGCTCTATATGTCCATGAAACTTCACCGATTCCTGTATATGTCCGTGTACACCGGAGTATGTGGGTATTTCTGGAAATGTACTGTTCTGTGTAACTTTGCTCAGATAATTTCCAAATACATCCAGCAAACCTGAAATTACATGCCAGTTTACCATGACCAGATATTACCATATTTGACTCTTTTCATGCAGTGTAATTTATCATATAAATCTGATTGCATTACATGTTTGGGTTGCATATTTAGTGGGTATTAAATGTAAATAATGGGCAAACTAGATTTCATTTAAATTAATAAAAATAAGTAAGAGTTTGATGTATATTTTTAAGTGAAATTTAAAAGATTGTTGTCTCTTTCACAGACTCATTCACTGTACAGTTCATTATGTTCATTGCTATAGATACAAGATTTTGTTTTTATTTTAGTATTTTCTCTTGTCAGTGGGGTCAACAGCGTTTTACTCAACAGGTTTAATATGGTTGCACTATAACACAGTTTTTGAGCCGTTTGTGTTTTCAGTGAAGTGGAAATTGTGCAGAATGAGAAAGCAGCACTTCACTTGACTGTTAGATGATTCCTTTATAGCAGGCCTGATGAGTTAGTCAATTAGTTTGTTAAACTGGACTAAACGAACTCAAATGAGACTGAAGTATCTCTATAGTTTTCTCTGTTCTTTGTGTCAAAATAATCATGTTTCTGTTAAGAAAATATTACAAAAAGAAAACATACAATGCTTTGTGAATGATTTTAATGAGAACAGATGCAGTAACAAAGGAGCAGCTCTTGATCTCACGCTCTACTTCCTGAGAGAGATGAAGCAAGATGAAGCTGCTGATACTCTAGAAGGTAAGAGACTCGTGATCATCTGTCACACTGTCACTTATAAATGTATTGGAGTAAATAGTGAATCTAAAATGCTAAAAAAAAAAAAATTGTCCCTGTGTTTAGATGAGCTGATCCTCATTCATCAGCTAAAATGTAGCCTAAAGAAGAAGTATCAATGTGTGTTTGAAGGAATTGCAAAGCAAGGTGACTCCACACTTCTGAATAACATCTACACGGATCTCTATATCACTCAGGGTTGTAGTGAACAGGTCAATACTGAACATGAGGTAAGACAGATTGAAGTTGCTTCCAGGCGTCATGAATCGCAAGAAATACAGGTTGAGTGCAAAAATTTGTTTGAAGCACCTGAACAAGACAAGCAGATCAGAACTGTACTGACAAAAGGAGTTGCTGGCATCGGAAAATCAGTCTCTGTGCAGAAGTTTGTTCTGGATTGGGCTGAAGGAAAAGAAAATCAAGATATCAGCTTCATATTTCCCCTTCCATTCAGAGAGATGAACTTAAAGGAGAAAGAAAAACTAAGTTTGATGGACCTTATAACTCAGTTTTTCCCAGAGACAAAAGGACTGAACCTTACAAGAAGAAATCAATTCAAAGTCTTGTTCATTCTTGATGGATTGGATGAATGTCGACTTCCTGTAAACTTTAAGGATAATGAGACGTGGTCTGATGTTTCATTACCAGTCTCTATGGATGTTCTCCTAACAAACCTCATCAAGGGAAATCTGCTTCCTTCTGCTCTCATCTGGATCACCACCAGACCAGCAGCTGCCAGTAAGATTCCTCCTGACTGTATCGACCGGCTGACAGAGATACGAGGATTCAATGATGCACAAAAGGAGGAGTACTTCAGAAAAAGAATCACGGCTCAGAATCTGGCCAAAGAAATCATTGATCATGTTAAACAATCAAAGAGTCTCTTTATTATGTGCCACATCCCAATCTTCTGCTGGATTTCAGCCACTGTTCTCCAGAACATTTTAGAGGAAAAAAGTAATGTTGTGAAAAATAATCAGGCTGATGATGCCTCCAAAACACTGCGGGAGTCAAATACTGCAGACACTCCCAAGACTCTGACACAAATGTATACACACTTTCTCAGATTTCAGATCCAGCAGAGCAGACGAAAGTATGATGGAGACTATACACCAGATGTTTCCTGGGATAAAGATGCCATCTTTTCACTGGGTAAACTGGCATTTGATCAGCTGGAAAGAAACAATGTGATCTTCTATGACAAAGATCTGGAAGCCTGTGGTATTGATGTCTATAAGGCATCAGTGTATTCAGGCATGTGTACCCAGATCTTTAAGGAGGAAACAGGGATCATTCTTGGTACCATGTACTGCTTTGTTCACTTGAGCATTCAAGAGTTTATTGCAGCCCTTTATGCACATCTGTTTCTAGACATCAACAACAAATATGTGTTTGATCAAGACTCTACAGAACAGGAAAACAAAAATAAAACCATGTTTGATTTGCTCAAGACTGCAGTGGACAAGTTACTCGAGAGTAACAATGGACATCTGGACCTTTTCCTTCGCTTCCTCCTTGGTTTGTCACTCCAGTCCAATCAGCGACTCTTACAGGGACTGTTGACACGGGAAGACGCCAATGACCAGAGCAAAAAGGAAATAGTTCAGTACATCAAGCAGAAATTAGAAACTAATCTGTCTCCAGAGAGATCCATCAATCTGTTCTACTGTCTGAATGAACTGAACGACCAAACTCTGGTGAAAGAGATTCAGACCCACCTTAGCAAAGGAAGTCTCTCATCTGCTGATCTTTCACCTGCCCAGTGGTCTGCTTTGGCCTTTGTGTTGTTGACATCAGAGGAGGAGCTGGAGGAGTTTGAGCTTCAGAAATTCAAGAAATCAGACGAGTGTCTCATGAGATTATCAGCAGTCATCAAAACCTCCAAAAGAGCTCTGTAAGTTAATCATTTTTTGCTTTCGTCCTGAAAAAGACATTTGTCTAGGGTTTCTTTGCATCCTGGAAAACCTGGAAAATTAATTGGTGAAAATCTTGTTGTTCTGGAAAATTATTTTAAAAATATTTGTGTTTTTCTTTAGCTGAGAATAAAGAGTTTTTTTTTGTTTTTTCTCGAAACAATTAATGTTAGTAGAGAAAATTCTTTGTTGAGGGATGCTGAGGTTTGACATATGTGAGAGAAGTATTTTGAATGATGATGGTTAGTCCATCAAATATTTGCAGTAAATGTCAACAGATAATCGGCTACCTAGTGATTGTGATTTATTTTAATGTATAATTCTAGCCTTTCTGCAGTACCAGTAGTACCAAATACTGGGTCAATGTGGTACCCGCTGATAGGTTGGTGCTTTCAAACATTCCTGTGCATATATTTTGTAAGCACTCTGTAAAGAGCATTGTGTTTTTACAACATGTTTTACAGCACTGTGCATTGTAGACTATGTTGAGCACATGATCGCAATGGTAAAGGTGTTTAATCAGAATTCACTCAGTAATAGGGCTGCCGCGATTCATTGATTTTATTTGACTATTCAATTTTTAAAAATCCTCGACTTCATTTTGCTGGCGTCAACTAACCGGCAAAATACCGGAAGTGGCGCATTTCACGGACGAGAATCCATACTACTCAATAATGCTTTTCCTTGAAACCATGGAAGTAGCACTTTCAAATATATAATTCATTATAATTAAAGCTATGAAAAATATATATGTAGTATTTGTATTTAGCAAATGCATTCAATCTAATTATTCTGTAATCTTATTTCTCTTGTAGGCTAAATGATTGTGGCTTAACAGACAAAAGCTGTTCAGGTCTGGCTACAGTTCTTGGATCAGATTCCAGTCTGAAAGAGCTGAACATGAGCAATAATAATCTGCAGGATTCAGGAGTGAAGCTGCTCTGCACTGGACTGGAAAATATGAAGTGTCATTTGGAAATACTGAGGTAAGTTTTGTGGCAATAGACAAAAATTGAGCTCAACAAAAACATAAGGTGAAAACCAGACTTGGATAATGAACAAGTCTGTATGTTGTGCATGGAGATACTATTATATTTATGCCTGCTGTAGTGTTCTTTTTCTGATTTGGTCTGTCATCAACACTGTCCTAAACCGACACATTGTGCTATACTGTTTACAGAATGTATTTGGTTATGTTCAAGGTAGGGATAACTTAACATATATTTGATGGTTCATTTGTATCTATGATTATGCATATCTGTTTGTATATATAATTGGATATCAAAAGCTAACATACGATGTTTTCAGGCTATTGTTATTTTTACATTTTTGTATTACATTTACTGATATAATATACTGTATGGGAGTTCAGGGTTTTCCTCTTGAAGTCTGGACCATTTTTATATTTTGCTTAAAATAAGTATCTTCTATAACAAACAAACTACATGAATAATGAAAATGCTCTCATGATGAACAGGAAAAAGTTAACCCTCTGGGGTCTGAGGGTGTTTTGGGGCCCCGGAGAAGTTTTGACATGCCCTGACATTTGTGCTTTTTTCAGTTGCTTATAAACATTTTAATGGCTAAAGTCTAAAAACACTGTATTCAGCACAAACTGGGCTACAATAATATGTGAGCAGCATGTACGTACGTGATTGTGTTTTTGAGAAAACAACGTTTATGCGTGGTTAGAAAAAAACTAAAATTTTCAAGTAACTGAAATAAGGCCATAAAACACATACAGAACATTTGTTCACAAGACTTTTGAGAACTGGATCTTGTAGCCTAGAATATTTGCTTCAAAATTATCTGAAAATAATCTAACTCACTCATTAAGAGAAAACAATATATTGACTTAAATTTTCTTAGTCACTTTTTGAGTAGAAAGGGTCTATGCGAGAGGGCGTGAACTATCCTGGATAATGCTGTGACTCACACCTGAGAAGACAAAGGCCCGCATAATGAGCTCCATAATGAGCCATTCAATCAGGTGTCTGACTGAGAGGGAAGAGTTACAAGAAAGAATGTGAGGAAAAAATAAATGTGTATACATATAACTATCACATAAAATAACTTGAGATTCACTTGCAAGTGCAGTTAAACAGTTTATAAGGAACAAACAAACAAATAAACAACAGAAGAGTCAAGACATCGTGGGTGCAATATCCAAAATATTCAAAACAGTGGCAGGAAACTGGAACCCAGGAAAACAGGAGACAGCAGAAACTGCATGAGAAAACACAAAACAGACGTGAGCAACACAATGAACGGACAAAGACAAAGCAAACATGGTGACAATACATACACTACCAGTCAAATTATTTAAACAGTAAGATTTGTAATTTTTTTTAAATTTTTTAAGAAGTGTCTTCAGCTCACCAAGTCAGCATTTATTTGATCCAAAGTACAGCAAAAACAGTACATTATATTTATTATAATATATAGGCCTACATATTGTTACTATTCAAAATAAATAAAGCACCCCCACACACACACACACGCACTAAAATTAATAAATAAATTAGTGAGCATGTTGATAGGCTTATCAGGAGCAACTATATTATTACATTAGCAATCACCAATATTGCCAATATTAGACATTACTTTTATATCATTGTTTATAGAACATATAACTATCCTCACGTCGTGCAACATTTAATCATATTTCAAAATGTTGCACTCGATTTCACACATTTTATTCTGGAGTTATAGTTTGGGAAAAGTTTGACTAGTAAATGCGCTCAACTTTGTCACAACAACACATTATCGAATGCCAATAAGAAACATTACTTACTCGGTATAAAATCTCTCCTCCTCCGCCGGCTCCAGCTGCGCTCGCGTTCTGTTTGTGAGGTAAACAAAGCTTTTTCCTCTCAGCGCGTTTCTGTGGTAAATACAAGGCTTTTTCCTCTCAGCGCGTTTCTGTGGTAAATACAAAGCTTATTCCTCACAGCGTGTTCTTCCAAAACTGAAAAGTATCTGAGATGAACGCGTTGCTGCTTTGTTTACGGTGGTGTGTGCATTTACATGCCACGTGGCTCTCGTAGAGATTTGTAATAACAAAAGCGCGAGCAGCGCGTGGGCGTGACCTAATTAGAGATAATGAGACCAGACGGAAAAAATGGACATGTCCTTGGTTTCATACGGATCACTTTATCACAGAATATTTGTTTTCGGTAAGACTTACTTCATTTAACAGTAGACATGTCAAGCTTTCTATAGATATATTTCTCATGTCTCTGTGTGAAGTATTTGCTGAGTTACAGTTCATTTTAGTGACGTGTTTCAAAAAGCAGTTCGCGGAGACGGAGAAGACAGAGAGCGCACCCTGTTTGTTTTCTTTATTCTTCAAAAGCACAAAGTTTAGTTGTTATTATGAGTGTATACAAATAAAAGTAGACCCCTTACAGATTCAAATGGTGTATTGCTCTTATCTGTACGATCAAAAATGGCAGAGTAATTCAAGCTCATTTCGGCCTTATCAGGAAAATCTGCCTCAAAACGTGCATACGTGTTTGTCGACCCCAGAGGGTTAACCCTCTGGGGTCTGAGGTCATTTTGGGGCCCTTGAGATGTTTTGACATGCCCTTATATTTGTGCTTATTTCAGCTACTTAAAAGATACTATTGACCAACATGTAATTTTTTTGTATTCAGCACAAACTGTGCTACAATAATATGTGACCAAGATGGATGTACATGTTTGCATTTTTTAGAAAAAAAATATTATGCGTGGTTAGTAAGTTTTGGGGAAAAAAATGTAGCTGAAATAAGGCCATAAAACCCACACTAAATAGTTCTGAATAAGACTTTTGAGTAATCCGTCTTGTAGCCTAGAATATTTACTTCAAAATTATGTGAAAATCATTCTGCTTACTCATTCACAGAAAACAATATATTGATTTAAAATTTTCAAGACATGTTTTGTGATCGAGGGTGTATATGCGAGGGAGTGGCAATGGCCATGAATATTAAGTGAGTCTCACCTGAGAGTCAAAGGGCCCTCCCCTAATGGCCCCTAATGGCCCATCAGTGTGACTGTGACTTTGAGGCAGGTAAGAGAGAATGTGAGGAGATTGAAAAAAGGGCTTTTTAAATTATTTGTATTTTATTTACAACACAGTATTATCAAAACATACATAATGAAGGTCAAAGACACATTATTGTGCACACTGATCTAACCACAGAGATGTGAACAGACTTTGAGTCATTCCTGAAACAGATTCTGTTCAACAAGTGAAACAAGTAAATCATACCTGATATTTACGTGTTTTATTTAAGTGTTTCTACTTCTTTCCATGGATTCAAGAAGAAAAAAACATAATCAGTAGAAAGGGAGCTTGTTTTAACATAGAATATCAGTGTAGTTGAACATCTGATGTTGGTGCAGCGCTCTCAGAGGAAAACAGTTTGAAGAGACATCAGGATACATCTGGTGCTGGTATCTGATTCAATAAAATACAAACAACCAAAAAAAAAAAAAAAACATTTGTGAGCATGTTTAATATCAGGAACATCTGTATATACAGGTGTATATATATATATATATGTATATGTTTTGTAGCCATAGACTCACACATGCTTTGTACTATCATAAAAAAAGAGAAAGAAACCTTATATCTGAGAAACTAATTATTATTGTTTAGCACGTTATTAAAATCTATTTCTGAACAGAGTAGGCTATTAATAATAAACATGTACTAAACATACTTAGACTCGTAGCATTCATCATGTTACAGTGTACACTCATATTACTTTTATTGTTTTATATACACTGTAAAACCCGACAAGTTAGGGTAACTCAAACCGTTTCAGTAAACCGATTGCCTTAAAACATTTAAGTTTTTAAAACTAACAATTATGAGTGCTCTGAACATATTTCAGTTGAGTTCAGTTAAGTGATTAATTAAGTGCTGATTGAGCATTAGTGATGAACACCTGCTGTTAACAAACAGAATCACTGACCGAAAGAGAAACACAAGAACAACAACTGACTTCAGCATAGCCTTAGATGAAATCAACTGAAATAAAATACATTAAATCTCTCAAAACCTGATTAAACAACCCCACAAACCGCATCACCAGCTCCACTTATTAATAACCAGACTGACTTTATTTCTGTTAGACATCTACAGAAGATCTTATTGAGAATTAACTAAGGTTTAGATGTTGATTTATTGTTTCAATTGAAGTAACCATGTTAGAGATCAGTGTCTGCTTTAGTTGGGCTCTTGACCCTTGACTTCTGTGTTAGTTGTTTTTTTTTCTCTGGCTGTTGTAATCATGTGTTCCTCAAACATATTTGTTACAACTCAAAAGCCCAGAGACAATTATCGGTAGTTGGTTGTTATATATTTATAATGACGATCATCTGTAAGTGAGCTGATCTTGTTGAGAGTGAAGATAGACTCATTATGTGTCTAGTCTCTGATTAAAATGATGTTGTATTGATTATAGTAAAAGCGATTCTAAGAGCCACTGGTTCTGTGACAGTCAGTTAATATAAAGGACTTTCCAAACAGTTTGTTCACAAAAAGTTTGAATCTATGGCAGAAATCAGACTCACACATACATCAAGAATCAGCTTGTGAACCTCAACAATGGTGACCATTAAAAAAAAAATTCATGCTGCAATGCATGCTGGGAGCCATGGATGAGTTTTGTACTATGCTAGTACCCAGCATGCATTGCAGCATGATTTGTATTTTTTTTTAATGGTCACCATTGTTGAGGTTCATAAACTGATTCTTGATGTCTGTGTGAGTCTAATTGCTAGAAATATATTTGTGAACAGAGTATTAATAATAAACATGGTCTAAACATTCTTAGACGCGTAGCATTCATCATGTTGTCGTTTGGGAAAAACCCAACTAACTGTTAGTAAATGTGTTCAAGTTTATGTCACAATAACACGGTAACTAATGCAAAAAAGAAACATTACTTACTCATCAGATTGCTCTCCTCTACTGGATGAAATCGTGTTCTTCTTTCGAGGGAAATCCTGCCTTTACTCAGCGAGTCTTCTTCCAGAAACAAACAGTAGCCGCAATGAGGATCTCCGCTCTTTGTTTGTGTTGGGCGTTTGCTTGCGCGCACGTACCACACGGCTATTTACATATGAACGGCGCGAGCCGTGCGGGGGCGGTGTAATGTAAGGTTTTATCCTTCATTTATAAATTTTAGCTTTAGGGAACCAAATCGTAGAAATTCGGTTTTGATCTGATTAATTGATATTAATCAGAATGGTATAATTTATACCTTATTAACGACTCGACCAGCGAGTATTAATACATTAATACAGTCCATCTGTTAACATGGACCTAGATAATTTGCCACAGAATTGAGGACAGAACTGCTTCAGCTCAGTGAAATTTATAGGCTTTAATTCCAGCATGAACTCTACATTCCAGGTCCTTCCACAGCATTTCAATGTGGTTTAAGAGTGGACTTATATTAGGCCATTTCAACTTTAATTTTCTTGTTTTTCAACCATTTATATTTTCATCCAAGGTTGTTTGTATGTTATGGATCATTTAGATGAAAGACTTTCACACCTGTTGAGTTTTAGATAATTGAAACCTTAAAGGGGTCATGTACTCCATTTAAAATTATTTTATAATGTTCTCTATGATGCACCTATAATGTTAGATTTTTATATCAAAAAACATCAGAATTTAGATATAATAGGCTATTTTGTGTCCAGGTTTTGACTCTCTCTGCAGAACAGTCTGTTTTTATAGGCGGGTCACATTCAAGATGCTGAAGTGAACACCCACTGCTATGATTGGCTAACAGTTTTGCATACTAATACAATACAATACAATACAATATTTATTTGTAAAGCACATTTAAAAACAACCGAAGCTGACCAAATTGTTGTACAGAATAGAATAAAAATTCAGAAATAAAATTAATAAAACAAGATTATCAAATTTAAAACTCAACATTAACAAAACAACAATTAAACCAATGATCAAGGGGTATTGAAAGCTAGAAAGAATAGATATGTCTTTAGAGCAGGCTTAAAAGTAGAAATAGAGGGGGCTAACCTAATATGAAGAGGAAAAGCTGAAGTAAGTATTTTAAGTGTATCCCATTAATTACCCTGACTCTAGTGACCTACCACAGCTTCATAAATTTGAAAATATTTTACACTTCTCATCAGGACTGCACAATTAATCAAAATAAAATCGAAATTGTGATATGGGTTAGTGCAGTTATCAAATCACAAAGGGCTGCAATTTAATTAAATGTACAGTCTGCAGTGCCACATGCTTACGAGCGAAGTGCGTTTACATGTGAGCAGATAATGAGTTAGTATCAATAAATCCTGTCCTTCGACCAGTACCCTCCAATACTTAGCATCCAGCACACTGGAAAAGAAGCGCCATGTCTTTTAAAATTCACTTTGTTCATTCTTTAAGTGAACTTTTGCCTGCACACTAGTGATTAGATTCACTGTTTTGAAGCTTGAACATCAGAATAGAGTACAGATGACACATCCGGTGTGTAACGCCTGTGAGATGTCTGAGTCACAGCGCTTGTTACTGGAGCTGCTGGAAACTTTTTTTTTAAAGGAGTTCAGTACACAGATATTTGTGAGGAAAAAGCCTCTCCGTTAATCTTTAACATGTTTACCACTAAACATTTATTTTGGACTGAGCTATATTTGGAAATAAAAACAAAATAAATGCTGGTACATAAGTTATGGAGAATTGTTTTATTTTTATTTTGTTTATTTGTACCTCCAAACAAAATTTGACTGTTGTAAAACTGAAAGCATTCAATAAATCAGGATCAGATTCAGTATTACAGATGAAGGTTGTGCTGCTCTGGCATCAGCATTTAATTCAAACCTCAGAGAGCTGGATCTGAGCAGGAATCAAATAGGAGACTCTGGAGTGACAGAAATCTCCAGTCTGCTGAGAAATTCACAGACACTACAGATACTCAGGTCTGAATTTGGTTAATCTAAACATGAATCAGTGTAAAGCTCCAGCTGGTCTGTAAACTGGTGCTGTGTCTCAAGGAATGGGTCAGTAATGTGAAATTGGTGTGTTGGTGTAGATACATTTTATAAAATGTTGACAAACAGATTGTTTTTTTGAGGTGATGGGAAATGTTAATATGCTAATGGTGTAATAAATGTTTTTAATGTGTGACTGCAGTATCACTGAAGAAGGTTATAATACAGTTGCAATCAATATTATTCAACCCCCTTAACTTGCAAGACATTTTGCTGTAGAGAACAATTTTTTGAAAACAATTCAACAAAGGCATCAGTAAAGTATTAGAGAAAGTTTGTTAATACCGTTTTGAGTGATTCTGAGAATGTAACATTGATGAATCATGCTAAAATTCAAACTGGCTCTAAACATTCATGTTCAAAATTATTCAATCCCCAAAAAGACAGATAATCTTTGGTTTTCACATTTGCCACTGCTTTCTTTAAATTCAACCAGATATTTTCAATGAGAATTAAATCTGGAGACTGAACATGACACTCAATAACATTCTATGACTGATCCCTGAACCAAGCAAAATTAGATTTGGATGTGTACTTTGGGATGGCTGCCCTGCAGGAAAGTCCATTGATTGTCAGCTTCAGTCTTTGCACCAAAGGCATCACAATTCTTGTCAAATGTTGGGGAGCGTAACTATTTGTGATCCCGACTGTTACGTCACAGTCGGTGATATGTTCTGATTCGCCTATTTTTCAGTGGTCTTTTTTATTCACGAGATTTATGTAAGAAAGAGGAAACAATGGTGTTTGAGGCTCACTGTATGTCATTTCCATGTACAGAAAACTTATTATTCAACTATGCCAAGGTAAAGACCGTTTTCCATTCTATGGCACCTTTAAAGCTAAGCCTGGGAGCTTTTAATGTCTTGGAAATCTTCATATAGCCTTAGACTTTCTAAAGTAATAAAATGATTTATTCTCTATAGCTTCTCTATAGCTTTTGTGAGATCTCTGTTGACTTTGCCATTTTTGCTACTCAACTTCAGCACATACATAGGCTAACTTTATGTATGTGTAACAGCTCAAGCTAATTTCTAAAGCGAGTTTCTAAAGGCTTAATTGTGTTTTGAGACTATTTTATTCCCCACCATGCAAATAAGTGACTTAAAAACAGCAATGTTGAATAATTATGTCATACCTCCTGTTATTAAAATACTCAAAAATATTACATTTATATATTGACTATCACTTTTAGTATGGCAGTGAACTGTTATAGATGCAATTTTTATTTTATCCTGGATCTTCAGACAAGCTTGTATTTGTAAAGTTATGCAGTCTCTGAGGGGTTGAGTAAATTTGATTGCAACTGTAGGTTATAATTGTGGAAAATAATGCAAAAATTGCATTTGTTGTAGTTTACATTCAACAATCTAGAACTTTACCCAACTAAACCGTGAAAAGGGTCCGTTCAGGCCAAAATTCCCATAGTGCATCTTTTTCTTTTTCTTTTATAGAACACGTACTTGTATGACAATCTGTGTTATGAGGAAGAATAACATCTTTTTTTAATAGACTTTCAGACTGCAGTATCACTGAAGAAGGTTATAAAGCTCTGTCTTCAGCTCTGAGGTCAAACCCTTCATACCTGATAGAGCTGGATCTCACAGGAAATGATCCTGGACAATCAGGAGTGAAGCAGCTCAGTGATTTACTACAGGATCCAAACTGTCAATTGAAGACACTGAGGTGAGACGTGATGAAATAATGCAAAATAAATGATATGCATGTGAATTAATTACCTTATGTATAAATATATTATATTATGTTAGGTAGAGCGAAAATGGAAAAGGGACAAACTCCAAGTCTCATATCAGTGTCTAAGAGCATGCTTAGCTAGTTACCAAAAATCAGTCAAAGAGGCTAAGTCTGAATTTCTTTCTAAACTTATTACTGAAAATGTGAACCGGCCGAGGATGCTGTTTAAGACTTTTGATTTGGTACTAAATCCCATACCTGCCCCGTCTCTTGATCCGTCTCGGGAGACCTGTGAGAACTTTGTAAAATTATTTGACAATAAAGTACAGGATATCAGAGCTTCTATTAAGCCATCAATATTTGATCCTCCATTGAGCTGTTCACCTACAGAGTTGTTAACCTGTTTTCACCCCATTTCCTCTGTACAGCTAGCTGGTATTGTTTCTAAGGTTAAACTGTCCACCTGTGAGTCTGATGTCATTCCAGCTCGTCTACTTAAGGAAGTGTTTGCAACCTTGAGTCCGGCTGTAACAGCTATCATTAATAACTCTTTGGAAAGTGGAGTTGTACCGGCTAGTTTTAAACATGCTATAGTTCATCCTCTGCTAAAGAAACCTCATCTTGACCATTCTATTTTCAGTAATTTCAGGCCTATTTCCAAATTACCTTTTATCTCAAAACTGTTAGAGAGAGTTGTCTACAGTCAGTTGGATTCCTACATTAGTATGTCCAATGTTCTAGACACTTTCCAGTCGGGTTTTAGATCACTACACAGCACTGAAACTGCATTGTTGAAAGTCAGCAATGACCTTCTGCAAGTTCTTGACACTGGTTCTTATGCGGTACTTGTTTTGTTGGATCTTAGTGCGGCATTCGACACAATCGATCATAGTATTCTGTTACAGCAGCTGGAAAAGTTGGTGGGTATTTAGGGTGTCGCTCTGCAGTGGTTGGCCTCTTATCTTAAAGATAGAACCTTCTCAGTGAGTATTGGGAAGTTTTCTTCTTCATTGGCTCCTTTGTCATGTGGCGTGCCCCAAGGTTCCATCTTAGGCCCTCTTCTTTTTTCATTATACATGCTTCCTTTGGGTGCCATTTTTAAGAAATATAAAATATCCTACCACTGTTATGCTGACGATACACAGTTTTATCTTCCAGCAAAAACTGACGGCGGTGGCTCTTTGGATGTGCTGTACGATTGTCTTGAGGAGATAAAAGGTTGGATGGCTGATAATTTTCTACAGTTAAACGAAAGCAAAAGTGAAATTTTGATTTTAGGTCACTCTAGAACTTCATCCGATTTTAATTTAGGGTCCCTTTCCGCTAGTGTTCAACCTTATGTAAGAAATCTTGGGGTAAGAAATCCAGACCGCAAGACCCTCCAGCGGACAGTGAACACAGCTGCAAAAATCATCGGTGCCCCTCTCCCCTCCATCCTGGACATCTTCCTTACGCGATGCTCCAGCAAAGCCAACAGTATCGTGAAGGACTCCACACACCCCTCCCGCAGTCTCTTCCAGCTCCTACCATCAGGAAGACGGTACCAGAGCATCAGAGCCCGCTCTGCCAGACTGCTCAACAGCTTTTTCCCCCAGGCTGTGAGAGCCCTGAACTCAAATCACCCCGCCCCTCTCTGAACCCCCATACAAACCCCCTACCTCCTGAAACATGGACCATCTGAAACTTATGGAACTTTTTTTTTTGTGCAATCGAAGTGTGCTACACGCAGGTGAGTGGGCCTGTACAAACCACCTGTAGTAGCACACTCTCCTCCTCTATGCGAACTAGTCATTTTCCACACACACTGCTGTGTGTATACAAATCCCACAAAAAGACTTAGTAATATACGTATGTTTACATGCTCATGCACTACAAATCATCCTGCACTGTTCCCCAGCCAGATGCTGACTCACAATGTTTCTCTTCGCACATGTACAGTATTTATCTGAAGCACTCGTATAGTTTGTATAGTTTGTATTTTTAGTTTATGTATAGGTAAAAAAAAAATTTTTATATATAGTATATTTATAGTCAAAATCTATCAGTAGGATAGTTGTGTATAGGTTATATTGTTTTACTTCATTGCTGTATGCCTGTATTTATGTAGCACCGTGGTCCTGTGAGGCACGACATTTCGTTCCACTGTATGCCCCCGCATGTAGCGGAATGACAATAAAGCTCAACTTGACTTGACTTGACTTGACTAAACATTTGAAACATGTAATGAGCTCATTTCTGTCCGCTTCACTTGTTGCTCATACAGCAGGTCAAATACACAACCCAAATATCCAATAATTTCAGTTAATAATACCAAAATTACACAAACATTTCACTTTTATCCAATGAGACAGAACTGTTATCATTGTGTTTATTAATGGGACGCAACAGAATAGTTCTGTGCTGCTGTAGCAGGACATATTCATAGTGTTTATTGATGCTCCATATCATCTCTCTGCCATCAAACCACCAGATTAATGAATGTCTAACACAACCGAACAGAACCGGTCCAGACTGGGCTTTATTCTGTCCAGGCATTGGTTCTTCAACCTTACCTGTTTCAGAGAAATATTACTGTACTTCACATCTACACCCAGACAAACCTACAGTTTTATTTAGATGTGCAAAGTTGAATCCGTGTATCAAAGCTGATCGAGCCACTGGACAGAGCAGAGCCAATGCATTTACGTTGTAGTGATGTGCAGACCAGTATCAATTTAAGCACAAATACACAGCAGTCAGAACTTTTATTTTAGACGATATGCTTTTTTAGACAAAAGATGAAATGGGAATTATATCAGAAATAAAAAGATATGAAATATTTTAACACCTTCTACACAAGGTTGTTGGGAATTAAAACTTCTTTGTATTTCTATCAAGAATCAGGGCAAATTGTACATAAACCATGAGAAGTGTAAATTGTTTGATTAAATTAACTACTTTTTTGTTTTTCTGTTTTGAAGACCAAATTGTGGAAAATTATCCAAAGGTATCCGGGCACTCTTCCTCTGTTTTTTGTTTTATCAAGACATTGTGACTTTATTAAATGGTTTTCTTCTATCTTCTCTCTTTCTCTCAATGTAGGTTAGGATACTGTGAAATGACAGATGAAGGTTGTTCTGCTGTGACTTCAGCTCTGAAATCAAACCCATCACACCTGAGAGAACTGGAGCTGAGAGGGAATAAACCGGGAGACTCTGGAGTGAAAAACCTCAGTGATCTACTGATGAACACACAATGCAAGCTGGAGAAACTAGAGTTAGTATCATTATACTCTACAGCAGTTACAGTGATTATTAAAGTTTACCGTTTAGTTTCTTAAAATCACGAAATCAAAATCGACAATATTTCGGTGGTTATTATGATTGATTTATCTGGGTACATAATTTATTTCCAAAAATGAATGTACCCTTGTGATCTTTAATGAAAATAACTCCCTTTCCCTCACAAAAACATCTCTTCTCTTGTCTGATGTGAAGGTGGGAAAACCTGTCAGTCACGAGATCACAGCAATAACAAACAACAATTATCCAGTTTTTCATCAAAAATGAATTCCTGACCTGCTCTTTTTTTTCAAAAAGCTGTTTCACTCAGACATGCATCACGATTAGAACAAAATATGATCACAAAATGTTGTATTTGTTGACTGTAAACTACAATCTTAAAATGTCTTGAAGTCAATTTTGAGTTATGAACAGATTTTTCTTGATTTGTTACATTAAAAATTCAATTTTTACATTTTTAATGTTATTTTAAAGTGGTTCTGTAGTTGATCCTGTATCTTAATTACGTTACAAATCACAAACCTTTTTTTTTTTGGTCTGACTAAAGATTTTCCAGACTTGAAATGTAACTAGTATCCTCAAATTCTAGTTTTAGTTTATGGCTGTATGATTATTTATTCACTTATATTGTTTTCAGGTTTTAGCAACATTTTATTTATTGCACTGTATGGTGTTTACTCATGATTAATTTAACTCACACATGAACATAACATGTCTGATTCATTGTCTTTTCTCTTTCTGTCTTCAGTCTGCGTGTATGCAGTATTACAGAGAAACAGTGTCTCATCCTGACTTCAGCTCTGAAATCAAACCCATCACACCTGAGAGAACTGGACCTGAGCTGGAATCAAATAAAAAACACAGGAGTGAATCACTTATGTGACGTACTGAAGGATTCACGCTGTAAACTGGAGAGATTGAGGTCAGTAACATTCACATACAAGAATAAAAAAGTGTTTTATTTAAATTATACCGAATGAAGTGTCTTTTCTCATTTCTCTCAATGTAGGTTAAGCTACTGTTATTTGACAGATGAAGGTTGTTCTGCTGTGACTTCAGCTATGAAATCAAACCCATCACACCTGAGAGAACTGAACCCGAGCAGGAATAAACTAGGAGAATCTGGAGTGAAAAACCTCAGTGATCTACTGATGAACCCACAATGCAAGCTGGAGAAACTAGAGTTAGTATCATTATACTTTACAGCAGTTACAGTGAGATTAATGTTTACTGTTTAGTTTCAGAAGGTCACTGTGAAATTAAAGTTGACAGTTATTATTTTTTTATGGAATATTGCAATGCTTAAATGATTTATCCACGCACATAATGCATTTCTAATTGATGTGCCCTCCTGATCTTTCATCTAAATAATTTCCTTCTCCCTCACAACAACATCTCTTCTCTCCTCTGATGATGGAGCAGGAAAATCTGTCAATCACCGGAGATCACAGGAATAACAAACGACAGCAATCCAGTTAATTGTTAATGGGCCAAATTAAATCCTGCCATACTTTTTTTTTTTTTTTTTTTTTTCGCATTCACTCAGAAATACTGTACAATAAAGAATGACAATTGCAAAAAAAATGTTTATTGATGATAAAGCGGGGTACATCAGGGCTAAAGGCACCCCGAGGTAAAAGACACCTTTGATATTATTTTCATCTAAACCACTAGATGCCACAAAAACTTGGCGTAGCACTTTCCAAAACATCCGTTTTTCAAGATGCAGGTGTATATTTATCTGATCTTTGACGCGATCGCCGGCAGCAGCACAACGTTGATTCTGTGATTACTTGATCTAATATTTTATGTTTTTAAAAATGTTGTAGATTTAAGCAGCAAATGAGAATCCCTAAAATTAATGCATATATTTTGAGACAAAGGTCTTTTTTATGAATTGTTTTGTTTAAGATAATTAAAGCAACAGTTTTTAAATAACAAAAGAATATGTAAAAGTATGGTATTTGGGGTAAAAAGTGCCCCTGCTGTTGGGGCTAAAGGCACACAGTTATTAACATGATAATTAATAGATCGCTGACTTTTCCATTTGTTGACATGACATGGTTAGATTCCGGTGGTAAATATCATATATTATGTTGGGTGTCCATATTAGAGATAATCTCCATGTTTAGAATGAAACATTTAAAAACGATATTAATCATATCATATAATAAAACATAATTTGTTGTTACGACTGTAAATATATATTCAATTGTTATTGGATTTCCATCAATACTTTCAGAATCTTTACTTATTAAAATGATTTTTTTTCTATATTTTAAAATATATCTTTATGTATTTTTTTTATATTTTAATGACAGTATGTATTGAACAAAAATTAATTATTTTATTTTTCAAAATAAGCAGAAAATAGTGCAAACTTTGCTAAAGTGTTTGTTTTGAACAAGTATTAACTTAGACATTATTTTAAAAAACATTATTTTAGCTATAAGTATTTGTATCAATACTGTGTGTGGGGTAAAAGGCCACTCTTGCCACCTTTATAATCCATACATTTATAAGATTTTTAAACAAAATAAACAACTTGAATGGTTTATTTTCACACAAAATTTGTTGCTCCATTAATGTTCAATACAGCGTATTATTATTATTATTATTATTATTATTATTATAATTTTTTGCAATTATACATTTTAGGTGCAGTGAATAGCACATTTATTCTTAAGGTGGGCCTTTAGCCCCGTTGTCCACAGAGTTTAAGTGGTTAAAATGTCTTCAGGTAAATTGTAATTCAGAAACACCTTTTATTTTATTTTTTTAAGTAGTTCTATAGTTGATCCTATATCTTAATCTACTTTGTTAATCTTTTTTTTTTCTGTTTTTTGTTTATGGTCATATAATAAGTTTTTTGGCAATGTTTTTTTAATTATTGCACTGTGTGGTATTAACACATGATGAATTACTCGCACATGATTCATTGTCTTTTCTCATTCTGTCTTCAGTCTGTTTGCTTGCAGTATTACAGAGAAACAGTGTCTCATCCTGACTTCAGCTCTGAAATCAAACCCATCACACCTGAGAGAACTGAACCTGAACTGGAATCAAATAAAAAACACAGGAGTGAATCACTTGTGTGACGTACTGAAGGATTCACGCTGTAAACTGGAGAAACTGAGGTCAGTAACATTCACATACAAGAATCAAAATGATGAAAATCACTTCAACAGTTTAAACCAAAACACTTTATACTCAATATCTCATGATGAGTGGGTTCATGGGTTCACATTATATTTGTGAAAAATTCTTCACCTTAATGATTTGTTTGTAAGATGATCTATCTTCCTCTGTTTGTCTCTTTCTAGTCTTCATGACTGTGGTATTACAGATGTTTCTTCTTTAACTCAGTCTTTGACAAACACAAAAGCACTGCAGTTTCTAAAAGAGCTTGATCTGAGACACAATATGATTGGAGACTCAAAGCAGCAGCTCATTGATGTGCTACGAGACTCAAACTGTGAACTGAGGTGAGTGAATATATATTTAATATCAGAAAGTAATGTTTAGTTACCTCTGATATATGAACAAATATTAACTTTCAAATATTTGTGAAAAGAGTTCATCAAATTATCATCAAGCTTTATTTCAAAGGGTTTGTGTCAGAATTAATTGTAAAGTTAATAAAAATGTTTAACACAAAGCAGGAAAGAGATCAAAAGCACACTGTCACAGCTTTATACAGCAACAGCTGCTTTATTAATTACATCAGTAATAGTGAATCATTACAGTTTGAAATAGATTTGGTCAGATTGTAGGAAAAGGCTGGTAAAATCAGAGCAGATTCCAGCTTCAGCTCACAGTCGTCCAGCATCACATGATCAATGTCTCTGTCTCTTGTGTGTTTTTACTTTGACAAGCAACACGTCACATTACTTTACAATTACTTTATGTAAGAGATAAACATCCAGCCGCTTGTTCTCGAGTGCACTCATTCAATCCCACAATGCACAGCAGTAACCAGGGCTGGGGAGTAACGAAATACATGTTTTTATACGTATTTAAAATACAAAATATGAGTAACTGTATTTTGTTATAATTACATTTTAAATAGGTGGTAATCAAATTACAGTTACAACCGAAAAGTATTTTAGATTACCAAAGTGATTACTTTTAATTTTAATGTAATTTCTTAATTTAATATTTATGTAAACAGTTTGGGGATTTTAACCAATAAGGCAACTGATTCTCCGTTGAAAAAAAAAAAAAGACTGCTTGCAGCAGCCTGTTCATTTATTATATTGATTGGTAGATTTAAATGACACAACTTTTTTTTCGTCGTTCATAGAAATGCTGTGGAAAACTGATGAATGAATGAAAACTGAAAAATGCAAAGAGAAAACAAAAACAAGAAATTAAGTTATGTTCCTTTGTGTTATATAGCTTAAATATTTCAAAGTATTCTAAAGTATTTAGATTAAGTTACTAAACCTGAGTAATCTAACGAAATATATTACTGATTACTTTTTAAAGCATGTATTTTGTAATCTGTAGTGAAATACATTTTAAAAGTAACCTTCCCAGCCCTGGCAGTAAAGAGTGTACAACTGATGTATGCCCAACGGCTAGAGAATACCCATAATGCACTGTGAGAGTTGCATGCCGAATTAATTCCCGCGTCTCGCCAAAAGATGGCACCCGCAGCTGAAGCATCCAGCCATTCATTTTATAAACTGCTTGCTTGTGGCGTAATACAGTACAAATATAAATTTGTTGTAAATTTAATTGTTTAATTAGGGTTTATACATAATTTCCATGACCGTTCAAGATAAATAATTTCATACTGGACCTGATAGTTTGCTAGTTTCAAATGATTATTAAACAGCAGCACAGACTATGCAAAAGCGGCAGTTCTTCCAGTGCACTCAGTGTCCAAATTCACTGGTTTTCATTCACTCCTTCAGCTGAACTGTATTAGTGTCCTAATGTAGGGAATAGTGAATGAGGGTATATGGGGGTGAATTTAGATTCAGCTAAACACTTCTCGTCAGTTAGCAACAACTTTAACAACAAAACACACTTTTAACAATGTCTCCGCAAGCCTGCTATTAACAGGAATCTCCTCCGGTTTGGTTTGACGGTAAATACAGTCAGTAACTGAGGCACAAGCTAATAGCAGTTGTGTTTGAATGAAACGAGTGAGAGCGCGGCGGTGTGATACGAGAGAAGTGAAAGAAATGCCGGACTCAAATACCATATGACTGTGTGTTATTCTGCATCGCTAATGATAACACATCTAATGAATAACACACCTCAGACTGTCACGACTGAGCAATCAGAATCCAGTATTCCAGGAAGATGTGCAATAATTTCAGTTATTTACTGAGAACAATACAAACATGTTTAAACTAGAGGACAAACAGCTTTAACTAGTGGAACATTTAACTGAAAGCTTTTTGTTTTAAGGTAAAATCACATTTGTATTTGTTCCTTATTTATTATATTTGGCGTACACACGTTAGTATGTGTTTCACTTTATATTGACTCAATAGAGACACAAACAGAATGGAATTCATGTTCTAAATGTTATTGCATATATTTAAAACACAAATACTGTTTTAAAAATATGTATTCAAAATCAGGTATGGTCAGTAATTATTCTAATTACAGGATTTTTAATGCAACTTTTTTTTTTTACTGCAAAAAAAAATGTGATTGAAATATAGTAACTAATTTGTACTTTGTTCCATTGAACTCTGATTATCTTCTCTTCTGTTCCACCTTACAGTGTAGATAGAGATCCATCACCAGAAGTCACAGTTCAGTCACAAGAAATACCTGATGGAGTTCAATCACCAAAAGACGATAAACGCTGTATATATTCAGAGGAGGAAGAAGCTCAGATGAGTCTTGATCATACATAATTGAGATAGATAGATAGGTAGATAGATATACACACACACACACACACGTTTACTTAGCTATCTAAATGGGGACATTCCATGGGCGTAATGGTTTTTATACTGTACAAACCGTATATTCTATTGCCCTACACCTAAACCTACCCCTTACAGGAAACTTTCTGTATTTTTACAATTTCAAAAAACCTTTGTTTACTTTATTTTTAAACTGGTTTTACAAATGAGGACGTCCCCAAAGGGAGGTTTTTGGAGATTTTGTCAGGTTTAGCTCACTTTTGGGTACAAATTTGTCCCCAAAATATGGTTAAGTAGGTACACACACACCCATACATACAAACACACATTTCCTTCGTGTACATATGCATACACATACCCACACATCTATATATTTACGTATAAAGATTTGTAATCAATTATATAATTCATGCTGTATATAAGATGTATGTAATTATGTAATTAGCTGGAATTAAATAGAATAGGAATATGTCAAGATATATATTGATGCAGTATATTTATATAATCTAACACTTCTTATTCTATTATAATAATATAGGGCATCAATTCACCATTAGATAGTGAATATATAGTATACAATATATAATAACAATGTGGGATATAATATAAAAAAATAATAGATGGAAGATACCTAAATGTCCAGATAGAAGAGGAGAGGTGTGAATTGTAGTGTAAATATGTCCAGTTGGTTTTTAACTATAGCGGTTTGTCTTTCATTTGTTATGTGTTCTTTTAATAACTGAGACCATTGTGTGACAGAAATTTGGTTTTTATTTTTCCAGTTTATGAGAATTGTTTTCTTGGCGATAGCTAGAGACAAGTGGAGCGGTGTATTCTATTGTAGTGGATATTACTGAGGTATCACCTAAAAGGCATAGTGATGAAGTAATTGGAATGTCACAATTGAAATGTGTTGAAATTGTTTTAAGGACTTCCTTCCAGAACAAAGTAACAGGTGGACATGACCATATTGCATGCAAATATGTATCCGGCGTGTTAAGCATACAGTGTGTACATTTATCTGATTCTGCTATACCCATTTTAAACAGTTTTTGTTGAGTTAAATGTGTTCTGTGAATGACTTTGTATTGAATTAATTGTATATTTTTATTAACGCTGAAGTTGAATATATTTTTACAGATTTGATTCCAAAAATTGGTGTCTGTGGATATGCTGAGGTCCTGTTCCCATTTTGTGATTGGTACAGAGCATGTTTTGTCCGCAGATAATATTACGTTGTATAGCTTACTTATTGATTTTGATGATGAACTGATCTTCTGAATGTTTTCCAATAAGGAATGTGGTTGTATTTGCGTGTTTCCAGTTTTAGCTGTTATTGCACTCTTTATTCGTAGATAATAGAAAATTTGATTTTTGTTTAAGTTATACGTTTTTGATAATTCTGTAAATGGAATGAAGGTATTATTCATGTAGAAGTGATGTAAATACAGGATGCCCTTCTCCATCCAGGCTTTATTAACTAATTGGTGTTTATTGATAGTGAAGTCTGGATTATTCCATATTGGCGAGAAAGTATGTAGTGAAAGGGGATGGCCGGTTATTTTATTAGTTTTCCACCAAGCTGTTAGTGTTGTCTGGATTGCAGTATTTAGAAATAGATTGTGCTTGTTGATGGTGTTGCTGAATCGTGGCAAGTCTGATATTGGAATTTCCTTGCATGCTGATTGTTCAAGTTGTATCCATGGGTTTTGAAGGTGATTGTTATTAATCCAATTAGTTAAATGATGTAACTGTGCTGCCAGATAGTAATATTAGAAATTGGGTGCTGATAATCCTCCTTGTTCTTTAGATTTTTCGTGGGAACTGATCGTTAATTCCATAGTGCGTTCCACGTAATTCTTTGTCTTTACTTTTTACTAGTTCTTTGTGTTTGTAGTGTTCGAATTTTGCCACTATTGGTCGGGGTCGTTTGGTACCTGCTATCTGGTTGTTTTTACGGCGAGACGGTGGACGCGATGAAAGGTTACCTTCTCTACTGTTTCTTTTGGCATCTTCAGATTTGAGTGCATGAATTCTTTTATTGCGTCTTCTGGGTTGTCTTGTATTTGTTCGGAAATTCCTGTGAAAATTAGGGAGTCGCGCATACTACGACACTGAAGATCAAGGATACTTTCTTTCAGGAGCTTGTTTTCCTCTGTGATTTTGTCCATTTGTGTTGTGATTGTTGTTATCTTGATTTGCAGTTTGTTGTTATCGTTTTGCAAGGATACGATTTGTGTTTGAGTGAATTCCAAACTTGCCTTTAGGTCTTTTATGTCTTGGTGTAGAAGTTTGAGTATTGCCAGTTTGTTATTGATTGATTCTAGCACACATACCTCTATATTCCGCGGAGTCTTCCCGGCGTGGTTGCTTTTTCTTTGGCTGGGGCATGGTGAGTAATCCAAAAAATTAACTGTCTATAAAAAATTCCAATGTTTCTATCATTTCCGTGGCTTATATGTTGTATTTTGCGTTATATGAGGAATTGTTTATACTCGGCGTGTTGCCATGTTGGATCGCGTCCGTCGCTCGCGAATTCTCAGAGTTCACGCATGCTCCTGAAAGTTCACGCACGTTCATGTTAATCAGTAAAAATACAACTGCTTAAATGTGATTGTCAAGTGCAGCAGTTAAATGTATCAAAAGATATAAAGCATATCTACAATTTGAAATTTCCATGTTACTGAAAACATTTGCGTGATCTTTTACATTTTATACACATTGTTATTCTATTTTAATTTTATATTAAGTTAGCTATGTGTCTGTCTGTTGCTAATAATCACAAATCCTCTCATTACAACAAAAGCAGAAACACAATGTAAATAAAAGATGGATTGTGTAGTTTTGACAGATGAATTGATTAAAACGGGAGTTTTCACACACAGTGAGTTTGTGCTGAACTGACTGACAGCTTCAGTGTTTATAAATGCTGTGCCTTTTACTCGAGGTTTGTGTCATTTTATTCACAATTTGAAGAAAAGTTTATTTTTCATGAAACTGTGACTTCCTACACAAGTACAAAACATGACAGAAATCTATTTGTAAATGTTATAATGGTGATTGCTGGTCACTATTCTGCTGGCTATGATGGTAATTTAATGTCTTTTTAGATTTTAAAATAAAAGTGTTTGTTTGTCATCAATTGTTTGTTTTCCTACATTTTTACTTTTAGATTTACAAATGAGGACAATCTTTGAAGAATAAACAAAATATATTTTTGGTCATAATATTAAAATAACATTTAAATTGGATAATATTCAGACTTTATTTAAAAAAAAAAAAAAAAGAAAAAAAAATTCTGAGATATCCTTGTCTCAATCTTAATATTAGCAAATGTGAGAGATTTCCACTGAAGAGTGTTAACTTTGAGGAGATTGAAGGAATCTGTTGAGGAGGAGGTCACACACTATGGAAGAAAACTTTGTAAAGATCATCTTGTGCTTCTCTTAATTTTCATGCCATTCTCAACAGTACAAAACACTTAAAATAAATTGGTTAAAACAGTTTATTAAAAATAGTACTTCTATGTGGAATATTTTCTCTAACCATTTATTTAAACCGCTTGGTGTTCGTTTTCTTTTTCTTAGATGCAATGTTGATGTTAACAAAATACTCTTAAATTATCTGATGTTTGCAGGCAAATCCATTTAACGTGGTGTTTGATTTTTAAACAACTTTTCTCCTCACTCCTTTTTTTATTTGGAATAAATATCACACAAACAAACAATAAATAAATACTTTTTTAGACATTGGTTTGGGATGGTCAGCTGTTGAATAATGTTTTTAGAGTATTAATGAGCTATGACTTAAATTTAAGTGCCATATTTCAGCTCTAGAATATTGTATTGTCATGAACTCTGTTTCTGTCAAAATACTTTCTCTGCTCAGAAATCAGGGCACTTGGTGTCAGTAAGGTCTCCAAATATTTGTTTTTAGATAAATTTGATTTAATTATTGAAAAGTGCAGTAGCCAATCAGTTAGATCTATCTTTGGTAATATTTCTTCTCCTCCTTCAAATGTTTTATGGGTAAATATGTTTCCCTCATTTGTGTGGAACATTTTTGGAAAGTTCTTAGTCATTACTGTATAACAAATCAAAGTAGAGTCATTTAAGCACCATAACTCTTATAATATCATGTTAGGGTCAAATTTTTATACTCTGCTTCACAATGGTAAATAGGTTATTTCATGTTGGCGTGCTCCAGTGTACTCTCCTCTTGAAGATACGCATTGAATATCTGTCCATGTGAGAACAGATAAAGGCAGGTCTCTCCCATCTCTCACACTTTTACTGTGTCTAATGGATTGAGATTCAAGTCTTCAATGTAAAGCATGTACAAAAATTTGGTTCATCACCTTTTTTCAATATACAGTCTTTTACCCATCATATTACATCTCAGTATTTAAACACTTTTAATTATTTAATAATTTATACTTCTCATTTTTCAATTTTCTGTTGCTTCATTACAATTGAACTGTCATTGCTTAATACAATATTTGTATACATTTCCTATAATTAAAATCACACATCTTCTTACATATCTTGTCTATTTTTTATCCATCAGTTTTTCTTCTGTACCAGACACCAGATCCAGATTTCAGTTATGTATTTATAATACATAACTAGGCATGATGCAAGGCTAATAATTTCCCCAAACTTTGTTTTTAGAAATATCTAAACTGTAAAAAGGACCGATTTTGGACCTTTTTACAACCTTTGTCAAGTTCAGATGTGTAAACCTCAAGACATAATTTAATGCCTTTGACGATGTTACACAATGGGTGTGTGATTATTTTATATGCAGGTTAATGTATACACTTAAATTATGCAGCACATCTTATAAACATCCAGAAGATGACACAGTTAGATGTCCAGGGACGTGCAGAAAAGACATGCAGTTCACAGCCAGAAGACATCAAAGACGTTGGTTCAATTTTCATTTTGGATATATTTTTCAACGGTCATTAAACGTCCAAATGTTTGCAATATGGTCATTTCAGTGTGGGTTCAAATTCTCTGTGGAAAAAAACAAAGGTAGTCCTCTTCACTAACAAAAGGAAAGGAGTTGACACCAAAATCATAATCTAGAACAGGTGTCTAAAATAAGATTTCTAGGTGTGTGGTTAGACAGTAGACTTACATGGAAAGAACACATTAAAGGGATGGACGATAAATGCAAGAAAGTGTTGAATATAATTAGATGTGTGGCATCAAACACAATTTACATAATGTTAATCAGATCTATACTGGACTATGGCTGTGCAGTATATGGCTCTGCAGCAAAGACACATCTTGGAATATTAGAAACAATTCAAGCACAGGCATTAAGGATATGTATAGGTCATCTCCCGTTTCAGCGTTACAAGTAGAATTGGGTGAGATGCCTCTCAATTTAAGAAGACACCAGTTAACTGCGGTATACTGGGCAAACTTAATGGCTCAGGATAACTCACATCCCACAATACATGTTCCAGAGAAATGTTGGGAGTATGGATAACGGGAATGTAACAGATTTGGATGGATAACTGAAGGTTTAGTAGAATAATTAGGTATTAATGGATCAAGTATTGTTCCTAGAATGACCTTATCAGCAGTTGTGGATTCTGCCTCAACCTACAGTTGATCTAAAAATGCTAGAAACAGGCAGAAAAAAGGAATGAGTGAATTTCGAGGAAATCCGGGTAAGGGAATATTTGTGGATAGAGTATGGACATTTAATACAAGTGTACTCAGATGCATTGAAAAATCCAGATAATGATCAAGTAGGTATAGCATGTCATTCCTAAATTACTCATTTCCAGAAAAGTAAGGATTTCAAATAAGTTACCAGTATTTTCAGGAGAGTTAATTTCATTAATCATGGCTTTAAGGTGGATAAGTGAAGCAGCTTTAAAGGAGGTTTTAGTATGCTCAGATTCTAGTTATGCTCTCTTGAGTATTGAAGAAAAATATGCAGTCACCAGACAGGATTTAATAGTTGAAATTTTGCAGTTATAGATGTTAGAGCGAAAAGGGTGAGTAATATTCATGTGGGTTCCAGCCCATGTGGAAGTGAAAGGTAATGAAGCAGACTGGCGAAACAAGCTGTGATGGACACCAGTATAGAAATGACCGTATCATATAGCAGATATGAAATTAAAGCAATAATAATAATAAAAAATAATGCAAAGATGGCAACATCAGTGGGAAATGGAAAACAAAGGAAGACATATGTATTCAATACAGCCACAAGTGGGAATATAAGAGAGGAAAACATACTATCCAGACTTAGAATAGGCCACACTGGACTTAATAAATCAAAGAAGTTAATGTCTAAGCATCCAACAGGTCTCTGTGATTGGTGTGGAGGAAGTGAAACGCTTGAACGTGTCATGATGCATCATGGGAGGTTTATGGAGGATAGAGAACAGTTATTAGAAGAGTTTAGGAAGAAAGGAGAGTATGATATTATTATTATTATTAAATACTTATTAAAGGGAGGCACAATAGCTGATGTCTGTTGTTTGCTTAAGTCTGTTTGTAACCCACGTGTTGGATTTATAGCAATGAAAAGGAGGAAAAATATCTATTGGGTCTGAGCTCACCAAATAAAAAAAACTATTTTTATTACAGTATTTGGAGTCTCGGGTTCGGGGGCTCACACTGAACACAAAATTTCAAATAAATTGTGTTAATGAAAAGTGTCTGCACTTGTATGCAATTCAGATCTCAATTTAGTCACTAACTGCTTGAATAAGACAAACACAGAAATCAGTTTTAGAGTATACTTTTTGTATTCAGTATATCTTCTTTTCTTCTCTTTTTACTACTTTGCAGTATACTTGTAAACCTTTTCACACATTCAAACAATAAATCAACTAATGAATTTAGTTGATTAAATTCAGCCCTTGAACAGTAAAGCTGACGATCAACAATTACAATGGAAGAGAAATTTTTTTTTAAAAAGGAAATAGTCCAAAAAAAAATAGATGAATACCAAAGTCTTGAAAGAAGTAGGAATGTGTTTGGCTCAGTTCAGTCAATATGAGTGTATAGGTGCCTACAGAGTCCTCGTAGAAACGAACGATGAAGAAACGTTTCCGCCTTTACGAACGAGCCCTCTGATTGCGCAATCCGTCCGTAGTGAAATCCAACTCGTTTTCCCCCTCCTGGCGTGAATCCAAAACGACCACGATGCGATGAAACAGTCTGATATCTTCGAGCACAAACGGCATCCTCCGATCACTAATGCAATGAAACAGTTCAGGCATATATTTAAAGAAGAATTGGTGAGGATGGTAAAGATTAAGCGACAGCCGAAACGCGGCTCGCATCTCTCTCACCACGAGCTGGCGCGCAAGTGACGAAATTCTATTTTGCAACAAAATTAAACAAATACATTTATAAATGTATAATTTACATGCCTGAACATAATATGCATTAAGCAAGAGAAAAAAAATACATTGTGAATAAGAAAAAAAAATGTTTCTCAATTATCACAATTAATCCATCAACTCAATTATTTGAGTGGGTTACATCTTCACACCAATAAAATGAGCTTAATGTGGCAATTTACGGATCTGAAGTCATCAGCATAATAAATGAGGTGAAAACAGGATCTATTGACATGAAATTAAGAGGATTTTCAGCAGCTGATAATATTGATGAGCTTCAGACTATAAACACTCATTAAACAAACCATTCAGGATCAGCAGCAGATCAGCTCACTTTTTATACAAGTATGTGGATAGTGATTATTTCCATACGAATATTTGTTGAAAGACTATAAAACTGCTCTATTAAAGCATAATATGATCGTCTCATAAAATGATACAGAACATTTCAGATACTGGAACACCTAAAAGACTCTCTACCATCCACATTGGACTCACACCAGTTTGCCTACCGTAGCAATAGGAGCACAGAGGGTGCAGTTTCCATGGCACTGCACTCTGTGCTCACTCACCTGGACAATAAGAACACTTATGCACGTATGCTGTTTGTTGACTTCAGCTCAGCATTCAACACTGTCATCCCAACCAAGTTAATAGCCAAACTTGGAGACCTGGGCATCAATACCTCAATGTGTAACTGGATTTTGGACTTCCTGACCAACAGACCCCAGAATGTTCGATCAGGATTCACCTGCTCCACATCCATCACACTTAACACTGGTGTACCACAGGGCTGTGTGCTAAGCCCATTTCCCTACTCCCTCTTCACCTCCGACTGCAAGCCTGTGTATGGATCTAATTCCATCGTCAAGTTTGCAGACGACACCACGGTGATTGGCCTCATCAGTAACAACGATGAGACTGCCTATAGGGAGGAGATCCAGCACCTGGCCACATGGTGCACTGAAAATAACCTGCTCCTCAACACCACCAAAACGAAGGAGCTCATCGTGGACTTCAGGAAGGAGTCAAGAGACACACACGACACCATCCACATCAATGGAATGGCTGTTGAGCGTGTTTCCAGTTTCAAGTTCCTGGGGATCCACATCTCGGCGGACATGTTGTGGAAAACCAACACCTCCAGCCTGGTCAAGAAGGCTCACCAGCGCCTCTTCTTTCTGAGGACACTGAGGAAGAATCAGCTCTCCTCGGCTATCCTGGTGAACTTCTATCGCTGCGCAATAGAAAGCATCCTGACCAACTGTGTCACAGTATGGTATGGGAGCTGCTCTGTTGCGGAGCGCAAGGCACTGCAGCGGGTGGTGAAAACTGCCCAGCGCATCACAGGGACTCCACTACCTGCCATCGAACACATCCAGAAGAAACGCTGTCTGCATCGTGCTCGCAGCATCCTTAAGGACTCCTCTCACCCAGCCCACAGACTGTTTTCTCTCCTGCCCTTCGGCAGGCGTTTCTGGTGCCTCCGGACCAGGACCAGCAGATTAAAGAACAGTTTCTTCCCCAGAGCTGTCTCTTTACTGAACTCTAACCCCCGTTGATCCACTTCCTCATATATTATTAACTCTTCTCTCCTACCTCACATCTGCCTTATTTGCACTACTGAATGTCAATTTTTATTACAGTAACAACTGTTTACTTTTGTATCTTGCACTACCATACCTAAATTGGACTATGCTCATTTGCACTGCCGACTGTTGTTTACATTATCAATGTTTACATTAACATTTTGCACCGTATGTCTAATTGTAATATGCAATCACTTCCACTGCACTTTTACACCTTGTTTATAGTAATAGTCATCTGTATATATATTATATTGATAGTACATATCACCTGTAAATTCTGTTTATAGTAATAGCCATCTGTATATTTATTCACTATACATATTCACCTGTAAATTCTGTTTATATTAATAACCATCTTTCTATATATATTTATACATATATTCAGTACATATACTTGTCCTGCACTTATTCAACCATTGTACATACTGCACTTGCTGCTATTGCACTTCTGGTTAGACCTAAACTGCATTTCGTTGCCCTGTACCTGTACTTGTGTAATGACAATAAAGTTGAATCTAATCTAATCTAATCTAATCTAAAGAACATATCAGTAATATAAAGACTGACACTAATGATAATGATATCACTGAAATTTGTTGCATATTGTTTTAGTTTGATTCATAGCATGAACTAGTAACTGGATCACAAACACATCTTTTTGTTATGTCCAGAAACTGACAAATTATAAAACCTTTAAAAATAAAGAGCATTACCAGCAACATAATCACTCAAACATCAAGATAATCATACGAACGAACATACAAAACAAAATTGCTCAGATCTTAACATTTTCCCTCACATGCTCGTCGCCTGCTGTGATAAATGTTTTAGTCAGCAAACACAGAAACAAAACAATTCAGAAATTACCTATTAAAATGTTGCTTAAATAAACAGTCAAGTATGTTTTACAATCATGTTGTGTACAGCCGAACGAGCAACCTTTCAAACTTCACTGCATCGTAAGCCCAGGTATGTGTCGCCACATTCTCGGGTTATGAAGGATAAAGAAGGGAAAAGTTAATCTTCCGAAATGAGCAATATCTTCTCAGGTAAAAGTTATTAGAACCGTGTCTAGGGACAAGCGGGCCATCACACTGCTCTGTCCTTATCAACCTGTTTGTATCCTATTATTTGATTCGCTGTTGTCGCTTATCTTCACGAGGATTGTCTTCGGAAAAGATTATTTTATTCACTTACGTCAGAAACAGCGAATCCTTTTTAAAACTGGCCGTTGTTCCCACTACATTGCATTGTTACATTTCAGAAAATGTTTTACCCGCCAACTGGCGACTGACACTGTTACATATACTCGCCAACGACGATTTTTACTCGCATTTGGCGCTTGGCGAGTGTTAATTTTAGGCTCTGTTTCTACGAATAAATCATTATTTTTGCATAGGTGGTTTGAAAGGAATATATACTGTGTTTTGTTATAGATATGTTCTATGAGAGTGGAAACATTCTGTCTTATGAAGACTTTATGCATGTTTACAACTTTTCCATCCCCTTTAAAGTGCCCCTATTATGCCATTTTTAAGGTTGCTAATATTGTTTTATGAGTCTCCTAAAACAGGTTTACGTGCATCCAAGGTCAAAAAAACAGTTTAGTTTTCTCAAAAAATAGCTTTAATTTTACCTAATTTCTAAATGATTCCTAAACGACTCGTGCAAAGCAGTTCGAAGAATCAGTCTCTCTAAACCCCGCCTTTCCGTGAGCACTCGCTGCTGTGATTGGTCAAATGGCACAGTCCTTTGTGATTGGTCTACTGCGTACAGCGTGAATGACAGCCATGGGCGGTCATTATGCAAATGTGTTACTTCGTGACGTACAGCCGTAACAGAATAAGATTTGAATTCCTGACGACTCGTTTAGGCGATTGCGAGTCGAATCTTTTTTTTGATAGACAATAACTTTATATATCGTGCACTTTCGGCTTCACAACTTTGCAGAAAGTTTATGTTCACATACTGCTATATGACACACTGCATGAAAGGAAATATTCGAAAAGGCATAATAGGGGCACTTTAAATAATTTCAACAAGTGGTTAAAGCTATTCCAAATGGGTTGATACAACTAATAAATAATCACCTCTATTTTGGGAGCAATTAAAGGATATTTCCAGAATTAAAAGTTGATGGTATTGAAATATTTTCTTCATCTTGTAATAATAAAAATATTAGACACATTTTGCAATCAAAACATAAAATCTCCCCTTAACCCTCTACCGCATGGTGTTGCCATATGGCAACATACACTTTGTGTTCATTTCCTTGCCACTGTGTCTTTAAGAGAACATTCTCGTTTTTTTTGTTGGAAAGAGAAGACCTTTGTTTAGCCAATGATGTGCTTTGGTTAAGTCACGTGACATGCAGTTTTTTTCTGTGGAGCGATTTCGTATAGACTGCCGTCTCTTGTCAGTAGTTGCTGAAAGCAAACTAGGGGTGTTTCTCAAACGGAAGGCTGCATCCTACAAAGGTTGCATATCTCGGCTGCCACGTCATCAAACGTCGCTGAAGGCCATCTCAATCAGAAGGATCCTCGGAAGACAGCCTTCGTTTCGCGTCCTTCTTTCAGCTGAATTTGAAGGATGCATGGGATGTATCCTCCGCGACCTTCATTCACCCACAATCCTTTGTACCCATTCCATTTCATGAAAATAAACTGACGAAAAACGAGTCAGTACTGAGCTTGTCTGAATTTATTATGAAATCTAAGACAAAAATAATGTTTTCGGACATGAAAGGATAGATGTTATCTTTTGTTTTGGTGTAAATTACTTACTAAACGCTAAACTGCCAATAATTTATGCCACAGGGAGATCATAGATGGCGGTTTTTCATTGTGTTGCATTAATAGAAAGCCAAATAATATAAAGATTTGTAATACAAAGGTTTTTTTCCAAAACTAAGTTTTATTAGTGTTTTTGTGCCGTGACGGTAAGGGCGGGAACATATGTGACGTAGCCACGCGCACTTACTAGAGCGTCTCATTCTAGAGTTTATATGCTGATGAGGAGTCTAGCCTACAAGACTCTGAAGGACTGAACTAGGAAGGACACAGCCTTGGTAGGATCCAGCCTTCCGTTTGAGAAACACCCTAGAACGTCAGTAAAAAACAAGGACCAGCCCGTGTCACATGCACAAAAAAATCATAAAGATCACCTCAGATAAGTTATAATGACATATTCACTACTCAAAGTTTTTATGAAATTAGTTTTTGGTAAATCAATCAAATGTATATGTTGCCAAGCGGCAACACTGTGCAATAGTGGAATGATATTATTGCAATAGTTTAGCTAGCTAGCAAGGTCAGCTGCAATCTGTTAAGCTGTAACAATAACATCATTAATGCTAGTGATATAATGTTGATTAGTTGTATGGTAATGGCATGTGTATAATGGATAAAATCAAATTTAAATGGCAATTTTATTTTGATTAGATATGAATACAGGTAATATTACATCAGTGAGCCACTGGCCTACCGTGGTGTCTCAAAAAGGTAGATGCATGTATCCTGGCTGTAAGGATGTTGTTAGGATGAAATGCACCAAATGTGAGGTATACCTGTGTCTCACCTCTGAAAAAAAAAACTGCTTTGAGAAGTTTCATACATAAAGTTACCAGGATTATTGGAGGAGGAGGGGGTGCTCAGCCTCAAGTTCATAGTCTTCCTCTCATAAGATTGCGTAATGTTGAATTTTCATGAACTGCAGTGTTTTTGGTTTTATGTCAGTGTTTTATGATACATGATATACAGTATTAGATTTGTTTTAACTGTATAAATTTGAAATTTAAATAATATTCATGAAAAATGTATTGAAATTCAAAGAATATAAAGCATTCAGCTAAAAAGAATGGAATAAATAAAAGCAGAAGTTGTTGGAAAGTATGTATAAGGTTATAAGTACCGTGTTAAAGCTTATTAGAACACCAGTTGAATCACCACAAACATTTCTGCGGAAAAATATTAACTATAAGTAAACTTACACTTATTCTAAGTTAGATCCACTGTTGTATGTTGTTGCCGTATGGCAACAAATCATAAAGTACCTTAAAATAATATTTTTTTCCCATTTTTTTTTTACAGCACTTCAAGTTAAGCCATTCCAAGAAAAGACAAAGAGTCAAATATTTTTTTTTATAGGTCTATCATAATGCGTGCGGAAAATTCTTTTGGAATGCAACAATTTCTGAGATTAATTAGAAAACAATCAGGTCAAATCCTTACGAATTTTGTATTTTGAATAAAGTTAAAGAGGCGCATTTCAAAATACATCACAAAATTTACCCATGTAAAGTAGCTCTTTCTAAATTCATGGACATTGACAATACTTGCAGTTTCTGTAACACGCACGAGGAAGACTTGTGTCATTTGTTTTATAATTGTGATTTGTCTCTTAGATTTTGGTCTGATGTTAGTGCCTGTCTACTTCTGCAAATAAATGTTAATTATGTGCTATCTTTAAAAGATGCTATTTGTACTTTTTCACACAAAATTAAAATGATTGTCATTAAATTTTAAATTTTGCAAGGTAAATATTACATTCACACACAAAAATTTGTGAAATGCATACCAAAGTGTAATCTATTTTTATCAGAAATGGAAGCTTTGAAAAAGTCTCTAATGCAAATTAATAACAAAACAATGACATATTGTTAGATTTCATGGAGATTTTTTTTCTGTATAGCTCCCCCGCTGCAGTCTTTGAATATGTCCTAAGGATAAAGGAAGAAAATTTGTACTCTTGTTTAGTTGATTCTGTGTTTTTTTTTAATGTTTATTTATTATTTAGTTTTTCCTATGTGGTTATTTGTTTATTTTATTTATTTAATTTCTCCTCTTAAACACTGTTCTACAGTTTAGGATTGCTATTATATTTTGTGTATCTGGATTTACTTGTTAATATATTTTTGTAATGTTCCATCATTCTTCTTTATTAAGAATAAATAAATAAAAATAAAGTTCCAAATATAGCTGTGAAAAACCTCAAATTAAATAAATCACCCGGTCCTGATGGGCTAACTTCTAACTTTTATAGATTTTTTTTGGATGATTTAAAATAATTAAACTCGAAAAAAAAAAAAAAAAAACTCTAGATATATAGATAATCTACGTCCGATAACCTTGGTAAATACTGATTATAAATTTTTTGCACACATTTTTGCCAACAGACTTAAAGTCTAACACAGACTAATGATAAAATAAATGCTGTTAGGACATTTGTGTCTTGTAGATATCATAATAGTAACTGCATAGTTTAAGTCTGACGATAAGAATGAAATGAACTTTAACTGACAGTTTACAGGAAATCTGCATAATATGAGGTGAAAACAGGAGCTATTAACAAATATAGCCTAGAGGATTTTCAGCAGCTCTATTATTATTGATGAGCCTCAGACTGTTAACACTCATTAAACAAGCCATTCAGGATCAGCAGCAGATCATCTCACTTTATTCTGAGTCTGAGTGCTTTCCATTAGCAATACAGAGCTCTATTGAAGAAAACACACACTTCTCACACTGACATGACTGACACACTTATCTTTACAGTTTGTTAGCAATCCTTTTCAATTATAGGCTATTTAAAAACGTAAAGTAACTAAAACTATTTTTTATTTGACAAACATAAATGTCAAAAAAGAAAGAATGATAAATAACATTAAAATTGCATCAGCATGTCTAATTAATTTCCCTCACAGATTCATCCTTTAGTTTTTGGCTCCAAACATTGAAACAATCATACACACGAATGCTTAGTGAAGAAGAACATTTTGAACCTGTAAACATCTTCTACAAATATGAATTTAAGAACATTTTGAACATAAAACAAAACTTGTAATGAAGCATAACAATATAATGTATATCATAAAGAAAAATTGTACACAATAATACAACTTTAGATATTGTTCTTAGGGGAGGAACTCCATCTTTGAGTTGATCTGAATCTCTCAGATGAAACTGTTGGTCTTGAAGATAAACTTGATTCACTGTGACTAATTTAGATGATGTTTCTTATGACAGATTAATATGGAAGAGATGCGGTGTAGCACTTGAAAGCAGTGGACCTGAAGATAAACTACTTAATGTGATTGTTTATTTTATGACTGCGTAGAGAAGAAGAATGAGTGAAACTCTTCCCGCATGCAGTGCAGTGATACGGTTTCTCTCCAGTGTGAATCCTCTCATGTGCTTTCAGGGATCCTGAATCATTGAATCTCTTGTCGCAGTGTGAACACTTGTAAGGTTTCTCTCCAGTGTGGATCCTCTGGTGCTGTTTCAAATGTGAAGCTGTAATAAAAGTCTTCTCACACTCAAAGCACATATAATCTCTCACACCAGTGTGTATCTTCTGATGAACTTTTAAACTCTGCAGCTGTGAAAAACTCTTTCCACAGAAAGAACATGAATGTGGTTTCTCCTTCGAATGAACTTTCAGATGATCCTTCAGGCATGAAGCCCACAAAAATGTTTTTCCACATTGATCACATGGGTGCACTTTCTCTCCAGTGTGGATGCTCATGTGCTCCTTAAGCTTTGATGATTGTGTGAATCTCTTCTCACACTGATCACATGTGAATGGTTTCTCTCCAGTGTGGATCCTCATGTGAATCGTGAGATTCTGTTTGCATGTAAAACTCTTTCCACACTGAGTGCAGGTGAAACTTTTCTTGTCTCTTCTTTTCAGTAAAGAAATACTTTGTCTGTGAGCGAGTTTTTTTCTCCAGTTTTGACATGATGTTTCTCCTCCATTAGACCTGAAATTAAAGTTAAAAAGGTTACAATATAAATAAATCATTAAAAAAAATAATAATAAATTTGAGAAATGTGAAGTGAAAGCAGACAACGACTACACAAAATTATGATAATTTTGACACATTTTTACAAATACAGACACTAATGCGATGTTTCTGTAGTGATAACTATTCAATGTTTGATCAACTCCACAATTTTTCTATTATAAACTAATTAACTGGCAAATATTTTTCACTCAACACAATTTCCATTCGTTTTCTTCCTTTTTAAAATTAAAGCATTTTTTTATGGCAACACCCAGGAAGTGACATCATTTGAACGTTTGAGTTTCAGTCCCTATTTTGTACCCTGAGATAGAAAGTCTCCCCTATATTATTTATTTGACCTTTTTTTTTTTTTTTTACAACTCCTAGAGTTTAGGACACTAGATCAGAGACACTAAATCTGATGAACTGCTGATAACTTTAGTTTTAGTTTTTCCAGCCTCATCGATGAAGGATCAAGAATAAACACCAACCTGTTTGTTCTTCAGTGTGTTTCATTCTGCAGGGTTCTGGATCTCTCATGTTCTCTCTGTCCTTCAATAAACTCTGTCTCTGCAGATTTCACTTCTTCCTGATGCTCTGATGCTCGTCTTCACTTGTAGACTGATGGGAATATTCCAGCATTTATTGCTGAACTGCAGTGGGAGGAGCTTCACTAAAGGTGTGATTGTTGTGGGAGGAGCTTCACTGAAGGTGTGAATGTTGTGGGAGGAGCTTCACTGGAGGAGGAGCAGATCTGCCAAAGTTTGTGAGTTTGTTTTTCTACTAATTCACATATTAAGCATTTATGTTTTTCTGGTATTTATAGTAAAGTATCTGAATTTTTATACAAATTTACACATGCATTTCTGTTTTGTCTACAAGATTTTCACATTTAATATTTACAAATATTAAAATGTTAAGAAAAAATAAAGAATAAATAGAAGTACAGTTATGTTACCAATAAAAATCAGTGTTTCCATAATTACTTCCATTTGAGTTTGATTTGTTGTTCATTGGTTTTTAGTTTTGTGTTGGTTTATATTAAACAAAGTCTAATACAGACTAATGATGAAATAAATGCTGTTACGACATTTGTGTCTTGAAGATATCACAATAGTAACTGCATAGTTTAAGACTGATGATAAGAATGAAATTAACTTTAACTGACAGTTTACATGAGATCTGCATAATGGATGACGTGAAAACAGGAGCTATTAACAAATATAGCCTAGAGGATTTTCAGCAGCTCTATTATTATTGATGAGCCTCAGACTGTTAACACTCATTAAACAAGCCATTCAGGATCAGCAGCAGATCATCTCACTTCATTCTAAGTATAATATTCTGAGTCCTTTCCATTAGAAATACAGAGCTCTATTGAAAAAAACAAACATACTTCTCACACTGACACGACTGACAACACTCATCTTTACAGTTTCTGTTTACAATCCTTTTCAAATATAGGCTATAATTTAAAAACGTTAAGTAACTAAAACTATGTTTTATTTGACAAACATAAATGTCAAAAAAGAAAGAACGATAAATAGCATTAAAATCGCATCAGCATGTAATTAATTTCCCTCACAGATTCATCCTTTAGTTTTTGACTCCAAACGCTGAAACAATCATACACACGAATGTACAGAAAACAAATATTAGAAGAACATGAAAAAAAAAATCGCCCATGAATTTAAAATAAAAAATAAAAAAATGTTTCTTTTGCCATTTGACCAGGTTTGATGTTAGTTAGACCAAGATAATAATCAGAATGCTCTGTGGCTGAATATAATACATAATAAATAATTAACACAATCAGGGTTAATCAATTTCCTGCTTTGAGATGTCTTTTTTTCGCTCGATACTGAAGTGGTCTTGAGTTAACGTTACGTGACTGCACTTGTGAATTTAAAGATTTCTAATAACTTGACTTTGATTTGAGAACTCTAAATTAAACCTAAACTAAATATCACTTGACTCGATATGACTTTATAAGAATTATAATTAAACTAAAAAAAAAATCATTAAACATCTTTGCGACATGAACTAATAGCCTATACCACTAGTGTAGCCAGAAATTTTTAAGTGGGTGGGCCTACATAAAACTGGGTGGGCCAGGTGTGTATATGAAAACTGCATGTCAAATTGCCAACAAAAAATAGAGCACCAAGGTTCATTACACAGTACTTCTAAAGCAAGCATTAACATTAGTAAATTGTTATATTAATGTTCATTTCAAAATGTACTAATAGGACATTATTAAAATTAAAAGTTGTATCTGTTACCATTTGCCTGAGCTGGTTAACAAAGATGAATAAACATGGTAACAAACATATTGCTAATGTTAACTAAAGGAAGTTTATTAAAAAGCATTACCTCAGTGTGAAACAACAGGGCTTCGCTGATGATTTCATAATCAAATGTCTCTGTCAGTTCACGCACATCGAGGACTGCAGAAATGTGCGCAGCTGCAAATTATGCAGTTTGTTGTGGCGACCAGGATCTAGCACAATGTGTATGTGTTTCTTTCCACAAAGGACGCATCTGTTTAGCGGATCAAACACTGTACCTATGCTAATATGATGTTTCAAACACACTTGGTTCAGAAGTTTCCGATCGATAAATCCAGCACCCTCAGGTGGTCTGTCGGGTTTCATTTGTAGACGGTCCGGATTTATTGCTAAGACTTTTACTTTTTAAAAGTATTGATCTGATTTATGTTTGCTTCACTAGGCTATTTTCAAATTTTACTTCACAAATGCACACATTTTACTATTATATCCGTACGTCGTAAACATAGGTCGTAAACATAACATTGTGGGTGGGACTAACAGAAACGGACAAATCATCATTTTGACAAGCATATGATGCACCTATAGGAAGAGGGAAACGACCTGTAATTGACCATGAAAACAAGCGTTTAATATTGTTAATAAATAAAGTTACAGTGAAATAAGACGTTTAGTATCGTTTAATAAATTACATCCATTTGGAAAATTACAAACTTCTTATTGGGTGGGCCACAGATGAAAGTGGGTGGGCCCGGGCCCACCCAGGCCCACCCGTAGCTACGCGACTGGCCTATACAAAATGCAAGCCACAGTGGCCTCTGGTCAGATCTATGCGGCTGCATGACGCTGTGCAAGCACAGAACAATATAGGGGTAGAGAGAATCTACGAACAAATTTTGGGGTATGCACAATTTGCAACCCGAGCACTTCGTTCACCACATGTACAGTATGGGTATGCACCTGTTTCTTATGGATTATTTGACTAATATAGTATATGTAGCTTGTGTTTTATAAACCTTGTTAATAATCATTAATAGCACGTTTTGTAGTTTCAATAATGTGACCAATGTCAAATTTAACGTTTCCTTTAGAAACTTAGTGCTTTAAACCTTTCACACATATTTAGTTTAGAATGAGTACCCCCAGTCATTGTCTCCAGCGATGTCCCTTGTAGACTCCACTTTGTTAAACACCTGCAAACCTGCGTGTATCATACCGTCATTACCTGGATACTTAACTGTGTTTGCAGTGTGTGCTTTCTGCCATCTTCCCAATGTGTGTACTCCACTTCCCCTGTGAAAGAAAAGGGCATTTATTATTACTCCTTAACCATTTCAATTAATAATCATTGCAATACTTACCTTATTCTCCAACTGCTCAATAAACACCTGTCTTGATTCTGTTTATAGTTCCTGGCAATAATGTGTGAATAAAGGGTGACAGATTTAACATTTTAATGGCTAAACTATTAATTTATCAGTTAATTACAGAGATTAAGTTTTTGTAATCTGCCAATAAAACAATAGCATTTAAACAAATAATAATTTTCTTCTTTTTTATCTCTGTTATCTCAGACAGTGTAACAGGATGAAAAGGCAAAGAGATATTCAGTATTTTTTTGCAAAGAAAAAGCCATGCCAGACAGTGAGGGAGAGTCAGTCTGATGGTTTACACGCAGTGATTTCAGAGCCTGGCTGCTCACACATCTTGGAGACATCTTGGTTCAGGAAGATACGAGTGTAGTTCAGAACAGCCCTGTACACCCTCAACCAGGTTAGTAGAGCAGCTAGAAAGTGGACAGTGGCATGAGGTTGGGTATATTCAGGGCGACACATTTGCTTTTATCAGAGAATCCCTATATTGATATACTGGTACTAATTTCAGTATCGTACAGAAGAAGTGCACTCCTGAATGCTATTCTAAAACTATGAATGCATAAATCCAAATCACACTAAACAAATAGCATGATATGTGGTTAAAAACCATGTATTTTACTAAAATGCCTCTGTATTATAGCTGTCTCTAGGGATGAAACCGATGACAGTGACAGTGATGTGGAAGAGATGGATACTCATCACCCACCTTCAGAAGCGGAGTCTGAGGTTCCACTCACATCTGACACTGCTCCAACTGGACCTGATGGTATGTCTTTTTTATTTTACATGTAAAATCGGCAATACTTACTGGTTGCCTTAAAGACCTGTTGCCAATTGTGTGTCATTATAATGTGGGACCTTTGAAACAGAAAGTGCCTCTGAGAACTGATTCCCATTTTCATATGCTTCTTCCCAGACATTTCTCAATCCAGATCTGAGGGAGCCGTGCAGCCTCATATCAGAGCTTTCCCCAAGACACAAATGGGCAACAGGAAGAGAGCTTTTAAAGATTCCTGGTACAAGGACAACATTTGGTTGGAGTACTCAGTAAGCAAGGACTCTGCTTTTTGTTATCCTTGCAGGCATTTCTCACTTCCAAGTGCACCACAATCTGTTTTCACATCAACAGCTGGATTTTCCAATTGGAAAAAAGCCTTGTGTAAGGAGAGGAGTTTTAAAGCGCACTCTAAATCAGAGCGCCATCAAAATGCAATGTTTGCATGGAAGCAGCACCATCAAGTTGTTAAAACTAAATCTTGCATATTAAATTCAATCAACAAGGAGAGAGAAAAGAAAATCAAAGAAAATCAGTTGTATATCAAAACGATTGCTGATGTTCTTCTACTGACAGCCACACAGAATATTTCTTAGAGAGGTCATAGAGAGTCTGAGGATTCAAACAACAAAGGGAACTTCATTGCCATTTTGGAAGAGATAGCCAAACACGATCCTCTGTGGCCTTGACGGTTAGTTCCATTCCTCGATTCAGATTGGTCAGCAGCTGTGTTTTATTCACGATACAGCACGGCTATGACCGCTTCACCCAACCCAGAGCCATAGAGAGACAGAGTTGCGACAACGGAAGTTCGGAACGCTCGATCTTCATGTGATTCACGTAGAACTCAAATAGTTCCAGGAAGTTCATAGCGGGCAATTGGAATACATTGAGTTAGGGAGATAGAACTGCGATTTTTGGTAATTAGCAGACTATAAAGTAATTTCTTTACACTATTTATATATATAATATATAAATGTATGCGTAGTATACACATGTAGTTGTATCACTGATGTTTTTAAAAGATAAAATCCGCTAATATTTGAGGATTAATGTGGTCAGCGATTCAGTTGTGAGACGACGTCCAGTAGGTGACGTCTTTTACACGTGCATTTATAGTCCATCATGACCCTCTATGAAATCCTTATGAAATATGCAAAAAAAAAATGTGCTTACACCTTGGTTAATACTGCAAAAATTAATTTAAGTGCCCCAAGTAGTTTTTAAGAGGTTGTGAATAGACGTCCACTGACGTCCTTTACACGTCTAGTCAAGCACCCATAAAAATAAACAAAGCAAGGGAATCTTTATAATTTTTTTTTTTTTTTTTTTAAACACACGACCATTTGTATTTACATCTTGTTTAATGACAAATTATATTCACAAAGTGTCCTGTGTGGTTAAGTGATTGTGCCACTGCATTTTAGTCATTACTTGACCCGTTTTCCGTACATTAGAATACTTATATATACATTTATAAATGTATAAAACAGACTGAAAACAAGAAATCAAAACATAATTTCAGTGTAAGCCATGTATGACAGTCATTATTGTCACAAAAACTATAGATATGGATAGGGACATAGTTCAGAGCACTTTTACATGATAGATGAGTGGTTGTGAAATATATATATTTATAAGTGTACAATACTATATATATATATATATATATATATATATATATATATCAGTGGCGGCTGCTGGTCTTTCAAAGAGGGGAAGCTCATTTTCGGCCTACATCATAAAAATTGTCCATTTATTTATACGTAAATTCTGCCCTTTTGTTCCTTTTCAAGAAAATGCTCTGTGACCCTGTCTTACCAACTAGGCGTCTTTTCCAGTGACGCTAGCCTAGCCTGCTGTATGAATGAATGAATGAACAAACAATCTAAAAAAAAAAGATATTAAACTCGACGGAGGAAATGTGGGAATTAGGTTAAACTGAAACAAGGAATGTGGTGTATAATAGGGTTGTCACGATACCATAAAAATGTCTTACGATACTATACCAGCTTAATTTATAATTCAGTTCTACAAAATGAATCAAAATTTAATAAATAAATAGATGTAAGTGAAAACAGACAATATTATTCTCTGAATACTTAATGTGAATGAATGACTGGCTATTGTTATCCATGAAATGATCTAAACAAAACTCACCTTAGCACTGCACAGAAGCTGCATGAAGTGACATTTAGATGTGGCATTTATTCATTTAGACTGTATTTATAATTGCATAAATAATGTTATGAGATTAATGTTTTAAATACTAAATTCTGAATATAGAAATATGTTGGAAAATAATGTAATATGCCTACTTTTAGATGGGAAACTTAAAAACGGCCAGCAGGTGGCAGAAGTTCGTGATTGAATCACTGAGTCATTCAAATGATTCTTTCAAAACGGCTGAATCCTTCAGGAGCGAATCAAATGACTGTTTTTATGAATGGCTCAGTGAATCAGTGATTCTCCCAAATCAACGCGGATTTGGATTTGAACACAAACGAAACAAAAACAGCACTCTTGCTCGTGTCGTATTGCCGAACTGTCAGGAGCATTTTTTGCTCACATATCTTGAAATTTCCGAGTTAGCAGCATGTATATTAAAACATAACATTATAAATGAATAAAAAAATATATATAATGATTGATAAGAACCAAGTGCAAAGCCGCTATGGGACTGAGCTTGAATAGCTTCAGCGTCAGCGACTTTTTATAGAACAAAATCGCTGTCAATCAAACTGAGATGCAGTCCCTCCAATCATCACGCAGAAGCCCGGCGTCCAGGCCAGCCCACTCCTCCATTCACCCCCAGAGATGCTGAGCGTCCGTGGGCGGGACATAATCGCAGCATTTATCCAATGACCGTCTAGTTTAGAAGCTCTGAAAAAAACTGTTCAAAGCAGCCCCATTGAAGTCAATAGACGCTCGGCTTCAACGGGGAACTGCACTGACGCTACGGGAATGAGAAGGAAATCGAGTCAGCCGACCTGCTATATGTAGCTGATTCTGAACGAACTCGTCTTCGAGATGAACGTGTTCTAACGCATTTTTAGTCAATAAAATATTAACACAATAGTACATATTTGACCATAAATTTTTTGACATTATAGGGGAAGCCGAGCTTCCCTTGCAGCCTTAAAGAAATCCCCACTGATATATATATATATATATAGTTTCCTCCTCTCTCTCATGAAATGGGTAAACGCTGGTCCACACTCCAATACAGTAGGTGGCGATATTGCACCTTAACGTTGGCGCTACCCGTCAGAAAACTGAAGAAGAAGAAGAGATGAGAACTTGAGGAGGGTGCTTTGTTGTGTTGCGAAATTTGACAAATTATTAAAAATCTACTGTTGGGTAAGTACATTTTGCATTAAAGGAAGTTTGAGTGGAGGCACAGTCATCAGTGCTAGAAGATTGCAGATGTGGAAAGATAATACAAGATGTGAAAGCATGAGCGTAATGATTCAGTTTAAAGGGAGTGCTCTGCCGATAAAAGTGAAGCTAGGATTTGTAAGCTTCTCAGTACGAGAGTTCATACCTCCACCTTTGAGATGCTTCAAATGCCAACGTATGGGACATACAACAAAATGAATATGGCAAGTGTGAGGAGGGTGCAGAGATTAAATGCTGTAATTGTGGGGGAGGACATGTGCAGGATGTCCTGTACAACAAGAAGCTTGTGAAGTACAAAAAGTAAAAACAGTGCTAAATTTAATATATGCAGAAGCTACCCGTAAGGTAAAAGGTATAGTTGAAACAAAGAGAACTACACTGTAAAAAATTGCTGTAGTTTCTACAGCAAAATTTTACAGAATTTTACTGTTTAAACATTTTACAAGATGTAGCTGTAATTCGCAATGCATTATGGGTCAAATAAGGTTTTACAGTTGTTAACTGTATATTTCCATGTCAACTGTAATTAATTTACAAGAAGCAGGTGTTATCACTGTAGCTCCTGCTTTTTACACTACTTTACTGTAGTGTGGCATTATGGGATTGCGCGCGCATCGTTCAAATCTGAAATCCAGCGGACTGGAGCAGAGCCAGAACGATTGAAGATTAGAGGCTTTATTCATAATTCCTGGTAAATTCACTTAAGAAATATATCATTTTATATTTATTTAAGTTAATGTATAAGTGATATCATGTCACAATAGCCTGCTATCACACATTTAGACAAGCGGCCTTGGTATGTGCAGTAAAATGGAAATTGCTATCATAGCATAGTTAGGCTAAATGCTGCATTTTTCTCATTTTGGCAGTTTAATTTTCTTATTGAGAGCATTTAAAGTAGTGTTTACCCAACTTTTAACGTAATGCCCAGTTTGAACGATTATCATAGTAACGTTAACTACTATCTGTCGAAATAACTGACGAACAGCAAAATATGTGAAATTTCATTTGTTTATATTTGTACAACTGTACCATATTGACGTGACATCTTACTATAATTAGAAACAACATGTAAATGAGAAATTGTGTCTATCCACTGTAGTTGTACTCGACATTAAAGCTTGTCCGGGGCAATTTTTTTGTGAAATACATCTTTACATGCCCGATTAGACAAGTTAGCCTGATTAAAACTCGAGTGAAAAATAAAAACTAGGGAAGCATCGAAACGCAAGACTGATTCTGATTTTGCTAATGTTACATTCAACAAACAAATAACCTTAACAGCGCACACAAACTCACGAAAGAAACATGAGGTAAATGTTCAAACTGTTGAGTTTATTTATAACACATGATATTGTTAAGTAGCATAACAAGTGATCTGTTGCTGATTATCACGATTGCAAATGTTACGTAGTTCAATAAACAATTAGTTAACATTAAGTTACTTACTTTTTAGACACAATATTGACTGTTGTTTTATTTCACCAACGAAAATCGTTCCAAACAAAGATCAAAGCAAAACTCAGCTGTGTTTTTACTGAATGATTCAGCATTCTGAACGAATCGGTTCAATGAATGACTCAATTGACTCACTCATTAAATTATTTGCTGCCACCTAATGGCGGTTTAGTTTCACGTTTAAAAAGTATCATTGCATTTTTCCAACATTTCTTATTTGTAATTTCAAAAATTAATGTAAAACATTAATGTCATAACAGTTGTAATTTTGCATTATAAATTATTTAATTTGATTGGTGGTACAGTTCTACAATGTATTGCTATAATTGAATTTATTAATCAAATGTAAAAGTTTATTTTAAAATATATGCCTTTTTGGGTGTTCATTTTGGTCTCATTTATGTAAATGCATTTTTTTTTTTAAATCACAAGATAATTTTCATTATTTCTTGTAGGTGCAAAGAATAGCAGCTGATGTGGAGAAATGTTTGATGCTTCAAGACTCTCTGAAGCTGATTATATTAGGTAATGTATTAATTTTTATTAATTCTCTTGTAAATCATTTGATAAACTTGTATTTTAGATTACATTTTATATTGAAATACTGTATTGTAAGTTACATTATTGCTTCTATTTATTTATTTCAGGTGCACCCAGTGGCTTTTGACTAGGCCTATTCGAGGGTCACATGGTTGTGAATTCATACCTCAACTTTGCGGCTGGATTTTCAGTCTTATTACAACTTCAGTCTGGCGTCCCGGGAGCAGGCGTCTTTTGCACACTTGAATTAATTTCAAAGGTAACATGTTTTACTTGAGTAATTTCATTTGTGAAAAAGGTTACTTATTTAGTTTAAGTATTGTATAAGTCGTTTTTTAACATTTATTTTATTGAGCTAGTTTCATTCAATACTGAACTTTATTCTAAAGCTTCTGCTTGTTTTTATGTGCAGATGTTTTGTTGGAATCACAACACTCACTGGATACAAGACGGATACACAGAGGCAAAACAAGTGGAAAGATCTCAGAGAAGAGGGACAGCCCTCATGTGTGTGCTCATCTCAGAAAGTTGATGGACTTTCAGTATGTATTTATTAAATTGTCTTTTGCAGGAATATTCTAAATTTAATATAACATAAGCTCAAACAACAGAATTTGTGGTATAATGTTGCTTCCAGCATTTTATTTTAATCCTTTAACCAAAATTATACAAATTCTGTTGATTGGCTTTTTTCAGAATTTTTTGTGATATAACAGTTATTTGTAGTTATTTTGTGATGCTATGTTATTTTTATGATAAGATTTTAACTGTTGAAAGACTGACATTTTTATTTTTACCAGTAAAAGCCTTGCAATGTCTTTCTGCCAGTTTTAATAAATATTTATTTGCAACATCTTTGACTTGGTTTTTATTCATTTGTAAATGTATTAAGATAGTTCTCATGATAATTCATTTAAATCAGTATTTTACTGTTTACTGTTAAAATTATTCTTTGCAGCATTTTCATTGTTAAATTATTACAACATCATCTTGGATTTAGGGATATTTACAGGATTTTATTGGCAACTTTTGTTGCCAGGTAAATACTGTACTTTAGTGAGATTACAAAATATTGCTGTAAAATATATTTACAGGATTTTATTGGCAACTTTTGTTGCCAGGTAAATACTGTACTTTCGTGAGATTACAAAATATTGCTGTAATATAAATTACAAGTTTAATTCAAAGTTACTGTAAAAAATACTACAAATTACTGTATTTCACATACAGCAATTAACTGTGATTTGTTTTGCAGTATTATACTGTAATCCATTTTACAGCAATTAACATCATTTTTACAAGATTTTATTGGCAACTTTTTTGCCAGTAACATCCTGTAAATTCTACAGTACATTTTTTACCGTGTAATGTGCAAGGAATTATGGTGGAATCCTATACCCAGAAAGGAGTAAATCTTGCGAGGAATTAATCAGATATACATATTATGATGAATAAAATTGACTTTGTGGCATTCATTTGTGCAGTGGTAAATGGTACTTCACAAGTGGAAAGGAAAACGGACAAGCTAAAGATTATCGTAGGATGTGCTAACAAATTTCTAAAGTTAACAGGAGTTACGGTGGAGGTGGAGGAGGTCCATGGGATTTTGAAAGCAAAGGAAGGAACTGCTTCTTTGGATATAACTCAGAGTAATAATACATAGCTGTATAATGTCTTTCCTACTACTACATTGGAATGCCAGGAGCTTACAGTTTTTTTCAATTGCTAACATCCTTTTGTCTAATCTGTAGTCACATTTTCAAAACTCTAAACACAATTAGTACAACATCCGTCTGTTGTGACCATACCATTAGCACAGTTTGTGTTGTTTTCACACAATATGCAGTCAATTACCATGTTTCTAAAATGCTTACATTTTCTTTTCATACAAGTTTACCCAAAACCAAAATCATGGATTTTAGTCATATTTACAAATCCTTAAACACAGCATGTCAGAATTGAAGACCAAGGGCCCTATCATACACCCGGCGCAATGTGGCACAAGGCGTGGCGTAAGTGTTTTTGCTAGTTTCAGCCCGACGCAGTTCTCATTTTCCCATCCTGCGCTGCGTTGTTTAAATAGCAAATGCATTTGCGCCCAAAATGAGGTGTGTTCAGGCGCATCGTTGGCGCGTTGCTATTTTGAGGAACTGAAAATAGACTGCGCCATAGACCAACTGAAACCTGGTCTAAAGTCAATGGTGCAATATTTTTGTTATTTAAAGAGCGCGTTAGTAGAAAATGAGCCTCTGGGCGGGTCCACAACGTGCCTTCACTTTGCTTATGACACAGGGAAGCGCAGCAGAACACAAACATGCTAAATATTAAAAATTAAAGGATTACAGTGTAAAATAATATTGTGTAGGCTACATAAATATAAAAATGTCATAATGGATAGTCATTGCGTGTATCAGAATTAGCCTACCTATTTGCTCACGCATGAGCAGATCCGTTTGCTCTCTGGAGACGTGTTCAGTCTGTGCACCTTAAAATTTTGCCGTTTAAATATCGAATCCGCCATGGAGTGAGCGCAACTCGCTCTTAAAGGGAATGGGAGATGAGACTCTGATTGGTTTATTGCACATTACGCCCAAAAAAACACCCATTACTCATTAAGAGAATAGGGACAACCCATTTAGACCATGTGCACCGACCGTTTTCCCGTCGTTAAACTAGCAAAAGTGGATTTGGACACGCCCTGAGTGCACTTGCGCCATGCACTTTAGACCATGCGCTTAGATCATTAAAATAGGACCCCTAATGTTCCAAACCTTAAATATAAAGTTTCTACTTATGCTACAACAGAAGCTCAAAATTATTGAAAAAAAAAAATCTCTATATAAAATACTGTAACAACTGATAAGTGTCACATACACTCTGGAGCCAGGGAAACGAGGAGGCAAGGAACTTCTTCAATCATTAACTTTATTTAGACAAACTCAGGGATCGCTGGAGACGTCGAACAAAGACCATTAGACGATAGATCTTGTGAGGAGCGGGCACAGGCCTGGGGGTAGTCACGACCGGTGGGCTTGCCATACTTGCTGCCGGCGGGCTTGTGTTAGCCGCGAACGGCAGGCTTGGGTGGGCCGCGGACGGCGGCGTAGACTTCCCCACAGACGGCGGGCTTGCGTGGGCCGCGGTGTTAATTTCCCCGCGAACAGCGGGCTTTCTTTGGCTGCAGACGGTGGCGGGTTTGCGTTGGCCACGGACGGCAGCGTAGACTTCCCCACGGATGGCAGGCTTGGGAGAACTACAGATGGCGGCGGGCTTGCATGGGCCGCGGACGACGGCGGGCTGGACACTCTCCAGACACCGGAGGATCCCTTCCCTCCAGCACAGTCCCTTGGTGTCTGGGAGGTCCACAGGGCGATGGGAATTGGCCCCGTGCCAGAACAGCGAGAGAATGGTGGCATCATCGAGAGCCATTGCCACGGCGAGCTTACAGAATTCCCAGGAATACTCGACGAACGGGAGATCTTGGCGGGCAAGGGCGATGGAAGCCGGCGGCGGCTTCCATCGCCGCAGAGAAAAAACAGGAACAACAAAAACGGAGAAAACAAAACAGGGAGAAAAGGCACAGAGGTCACTGTTTTGGTCCGGTCTTCTGTCACATACACTCTGGAGCCAGGGAAACGAGGAGGCAAGGAACTTCTTCAATCATTAACTTTATTTAATGAAACTCAGGGATCGCTGGAGACATCGAACAAAGACCATTAGACGATCAGGTCAGACACTGAGGCAGGGAAACACAGGGCTTATAAACACAGGGTGAAACTAGATGATAAATGATACACGGCTAGGGACTAATCAACTAATGAGGACACCAAACAAGGACAGGAACAGGAAGACCAAATAAGGGCACGAGAGGAGGGGAAACACAAGACACAGAGACAAAGTCTGACAATAAGCACGTTAAAGTAACAGATCACTGAAATTTTAGAAATAGCTGATTCCAGTCTCAGTTGGAGGAATAGTCAGGTGTTGAAGCTCTTTCCATTACATCAACAACAAGTAAAAAAGACCTCTTTGAATTGGTTTTGTGGATGCAGAACAACACAAAGAATCAGAAAGAGAAATAAATAATGCCTGGGAGAGGGATAGTTGTAGGAGGAAGTAATAGTTGGATCAGGAAAAGGGAGAAGAGGTAGTGGAGAGGAGTGAGAATGTGTGTTAGATTGTGCATTGTTTATGTTTGTTTGTTTGATTATTTGTTTGGTTTACCCCTTACACATGTGGAACCTATGAAAGCTTATTTCTGCCATGGAATATAAAGGGTAAAGGGTAATTGTGACTTTATCTCAGAATTCTGACTTTTTTCTTGCAATTGTGAATTTACAGTATCTCACAATTCTGATAAAGTCTGAATAGCAAGATGAAAGCTCACAATTCCAATATAGGTCTGAATTGTGAGATAAAAAGGTCACAATTACTGTTTTTACTTTTTTTTTTATTCGGTAACGGAAACAAGCTTGCATATTAACCAAAGGCCATGTGTGTTGGAATTTTCTTGATCACTGGCATCAGCTCCATGGGGACACCATCACAACACTCCAACACTCACCCACTGGAAGGTTCAAGGTTCCAATTGAATTTCTGCATAGGGGACCCTATTTTTTCTATTGTACATTCTATAAAGTAATGACTCATTCAGTTTTAGTTAGTATGTTGCCAAGAATGAACAATGTAAAAATGTAAAAACACAATGTTAAAAATGTAAAATGGTTTTCAGATGAAGGTAAACTGAAGGATAAATTACAAAAAACTATGGATTTTTATATAGTCTATTATATGCAGGTAGAACTGAGACATGACAAATAATGCAGTTTTTGTAATGCCATTAATTGTTATCATTTTGACAGTCTATGCACTAATATGACTGACTGTATGTTCCTATTGGATAGAAAACCAGTGCCAATGTTTTGACCGAATGACTCGATTTTGAATTGTGTTTGCTGTGTTTTGATAGAGTTAGTATATGTAGAAAAAGGTATTCAGCATTTTGAAATGTAGAGTTTTTATTTATTTAACAAAATGTGGTTTTGGCCAGAAAATTAACTAATTGGCTAATTGTGTGATGTAAGTGTGATGCTGTGTTAAGAGTTTAGAAAAAGTACTTTAAGTATTGGTAAACGCTTGTTAGCAATTGAGAAAAACTGTAATAGCAAATGGGCAAGAATTTAAAAAAACATATCACAGAAATGGAAAAGGTATCAGACATCATGTGTATTCAGGAGACATGGTTAAATAGCTCCTTGGATTTTAAGATCAATGGATATGTAGTAGAGAGGAAATATAGAGAAACTGGAAGAGGTGGAGGGTGTGCAACATTTATTAAAGAAGATATAGCATATAAGAAAATATACAAAAATAATAATGTAGAATGTGTAAGTATAAAAGCAATGGGAATAGATGAAGAAATTATTACAAATTTTTATAACCCATGCAAAGAAATAAATAATAGTATTTTAGAAGAAGTGATGGGTGATACACAGGGTAAAATTATTATATGTGGCGATTTTAATGCACATAATGGTTTATGGGGTAGCAAAAATACAGACAATAATGGGATAATTATAGAAGAATTTATAGAAGAACACTCGCTTGTATGCTTGAATGATGTGAAACCAACAAGAATGGATATAATAAAACATGTCATGTCATGTTTAGATCTCACAATAACATCAGCTGCTTTAGCTGGTAAGTGTACTTGGAGTGTACATGAAGATAATTTGGGTAGTGATCACTGGCCTGTAGTATGTGAGATTCAGAATGTAGTTCGAAAGCAAAACTTTAATCAGTGTGCAAGATGGGGATTTAAGCAGGCAAAATGGAAGGAATTATATGTGTTGTGTGAAGAAAATTTTAAAAATATGAAGCTGGAAGGGAATATTGAGGAGAAATACAGTAAGATAGTAGGTGAAATCATTTCGGCAGCAAATCAATCTATACCATTAACAAGAGGCAATGGAAAGAAAAAGAAAAGTGTACCGTGGTGGTCTGAAGAGTGCACAGTGGCAATTGGAGAGAGAAATTAGTCATTTCGGATTTTAAAAAGGTTAATAACTCAAGATACAGTTGTAGAATATCAGAAGAAAAGGGCAGCTGCAAGAAGGGTAATTAAAAGTGCAAAGAGAAAGGCTTGGCAGGAATTCTGTAACACAATCGGGAGAGAGACTGGAATGCATGTGGTATGGAGAATGATTTGGAAAATTAATGGTATTAAAATTATAAACAGATCCCTGTAATTGAAGAGGAAGGGAAAATGGCCATAACAAATAAAGAAAAGACAGAAGTCTTAGCTAAAACTTTTGCTAAAGTTCATAGTATTGAAAACTTGAATGATAAGTTCTTAAAAAGAAGGCAAGAACTAAGTAAAACATATGAAAATGTTCTTATGAAAAAAACAAGGAGTTGATAGTAATATGGATGAGGATTTTAATTCTTTTGAGTTAAAAATAGCCATTAACAATTCAAAGAATACAATGCCAGGAAGAGACATGATCAGTTATAGTATGTTAAAAAATTGACCAGAGGTAGCCATTAAAGCATTATTGGATTTATATAATCATATATGGAATGAAGGCACCTTACCCAAAGATTGGAAAAGTGCAATAGTGATACCAGTAGTGAAACCAGGTAAAGATGCAACAAAATCTAATAGTTATAGGCCAATTGCTCTTACATCTACATTATGCAAGGTAATGGAGAAAATTATAGTAAGAAGGTTGAATTATTTTTTGGAGAAAAAAGAAATATCATCAGCTCAGAGTGGTTTTAAGAAAAATAGATCTACAATGGATGCTCTGATATTATTTGAAAATGATGTCAAAAAAGATCTAATAATGAAATAATTTCTTGTTGCGGTTTTCTTTGACATTGAAAAAGCATATGACACTTTATGGAGGGAGAGACTGTTAATTAAGTTAACCTCTTAACTGTCACCCTGTCTTAACTGTCAAGTTTACTTCACTATTTTACAATTAAATCCTAATCTAATCATGACAAACTATATATCGTTGGAGAGGTCTAAAGCCCAGTCACACTGCTCTTTTCGCTCCATTGACTTCCATTCATACGCATGCGCATGCGCCAGACCGCAAATGCAAGCCTGTGCGAAAAGTTTTCGCATTTCGCTGCGTTCCAAAGTTCAAACTTGGTGGCCTGCGAATTCGCATCATGTGATACCGTGTGACCAACGGCAGATCGATGCGTCACAGCATGACCTTCTGTCTGAATTCAAAGAAAACTGCAGCGCTGCAGGAAAGTGGAGTAGATTGTATGTTTTTACATTTTAGATGTATTATTATATGTTACTTGTTGAATTTAAGTTTTTAAAAAGACGCTGCACAGCGTGACGTCATATCACAACCTTTGCAGCAAACAATTTCGCATGCTCAAAGACTAGTGACCGCGGCTTAAGACTCCTAAATAGATATTTTACCACTTTTTTTGTTAAAGAAATATGTAGGAAAAGTAATAGATTAATTTATGACAAGTGCACCTGAAAAATCTACATCATAACAGGAGTTCTGACCTTTGTCACAGAAAGTCTTAGTTGCCTTTTTCTCAATCACGTTTTAGAAATCATAAGAAATTATATATCAGTTGAAAACTTAAAATCTCAAAATTCATCCTTTGAAACCCATTTTAAAATCAGATATTGCATTACCATGGAAATGGTACATCAAAATCATGTTACAAAATGTTTTCATTCATTAAAGTTTGGATAGTGCACTTTAATGTCTATGTTCAAAACTGTGAGTGACAGTTAAGGGGTTAAATAAGATTGGAATAGGGGGGAGAATTCATTCCAGGTAAGAATAAGTGAAGACATGTCAGCATCATATGATATCCCGAATGGGACCCCACAAGGAAGTATAATTAGTTCAATTTTGTTTAATGATTAATGATATATTTGAAAGACAGGCCCGTCGCCGTGCCCCCCTGCTTACATGATCATGAGTGAACTTAATATTGAGAACGAAAAATGTTTATTTTACTGATCTAGTCTATGAATATTGCGGGGATCACGTATTCAGCAGCATTTAGCTCAAAGACCCACTAATCTCTACAACGGTAAAATATTAGGAAGCTAATAGAGTCATTCTACGAAACAGGTGCCATTTTGGTCCGGAACATTCAATGAGATGCATAAGGCACAAGAAATGTCCCAAAGTGAGTTTCCAAAGCTTAAAGTAATTAATTCAAGTGTTCTTCTTAACATGATATATGATAAAATACTTTTTTTAAATTACTTTTTCTATTTTTTAATCATTTTTCATTAGTACATAGCCAATTACACATGTCCATGTTGACCAATATGATATTTGCATCTAAAATATCACCAAATAGGACTAATTATTATTATTTATTTTTCTTATTTTTTGGACAATTATGTGTCCCTGTTTACACAAGACACATTTATTACAAAAAAAACTTTTTTTTTTTGTAAATATTTTATGATTTGTGTGTGTCCCTCAGTTTGACTTACCACCCCATCACACTAACTTGTTTTAGCTGTAAATAATGTACTGTTGCTATAAATGACTTCACATTTAACATAAATGACATAATTTAAGCCTTGTAGCCACCAAGAACAAAAGTAGGCTAGCCCTGACATTTTTTTACATTGTTTATGTGTTGCTTTTACATGTTAGGCAGGGTTCGTCAAGCTTAAACCAACCATCCCGTCACACAAAATAGATAGGGAAAACAGTTTTTTATTGCATTTTTTGCATTATTAATGCAAATAAAATTATATTTCAGATTGAATGCATGTATGCTGGGTGTGGAACTTGACTACATGGGAGATCTGTGGCCATTTTGGGATGAAATTTACCACCCCGTCACATACCACCCCGTAACATGTTTTATTGTGACGCGGTGGTGATGGATGTAATTGAGAGGTTCTGCTTCCTGTTTGAATGTGAGGATGTGTGAAATCGAGGATTCTAATAGGCTAATTAATTTATTTTTCTGTTAATTTAACCCTGTTTGGTTCATTCACTTACTATATCACTCACTATCTGTGTTTAATGAATTACATTTTATCTATTTTTAATGAATTACATTTTGATCTGTCTCCATCATGGCTACATTAAGCACTGCTGAGAGACAACAGCGATGCTGATGCACATTCACAATTCTGTCTATGGACATTTATTTTTCTCTATATTTTTATTACTTTTGTTATTTATAATTTATTGCCTATTCTCTTTAATATTAGTGTTTTTATTACCTTAAATTATATGTATGTCTGCACTATGTTTGTACTTCTGTACTGGAAGCTCCTGACACCAAGACAAATTCCTTGTGTGTGTAAACACACTTGGCAATAAAGCTCTTTCTGATTCTGAGTTAGGATTATAAATAAATGGACACTTGTAGAGAAAAAGAAGCAGGCCTATCACTGATGAGTAACTGTTTTTACATATGGTGTACATGACTTGTCCATACCACCCCGTCACAGTAAACCACCCCGTCACATCAGTTACCACCCCGTCACAGGGTCATTTTGTTAAAAATGTATAGAAAGGAAATGAAATGTTACATAAATTAATGCTGAATGATGTTCTTGTTGTGTGGACTAATCCAATAAATTTACATTTATTTGTATATTTTAACTGAATTTGTTTTTTCAGTACAAACAACGAGGCGATTGAAATGTTGAATTCATTTTTCAAGATAAAAAATCTAAGAATAAAAAAAATGCACTAAATTACATACTTTCTATTGATAGATTCTAAAAAAGGGACATTTTACTATTAGGAAAACATAATATTTTACAAATCTATTTCTTGTTTTACTACTCTAATGGTGTACATATTGTCCGTTACAGGGTGGTACAATAAAGGCACCCTTTCCTGAATAAACAGGGCAATAATATTAAGGATTTTGTGCCTGAGGTGGGAAAATGTGTATTCTGAAGGATTAACATATGTTTCAAGTTGTAGGCTTTTGAAAAAAAGGTTTGTCTTTAGTGAAAATTTTGAAAATTGCAAAGTGGAAATGGCACCCGTTTCATAGAATGACTCAATAACACAGTGGCGCAGCGGACGGTCATGCAGTGCGGGGCACACAAATAGCAGCACATAAGGATTCACACAGTCACCTCACATTTATTTTTTAATCCATGCAGCAAGTATAAGTAAAATGTATAAAATATTGTCATAAATTTGTTATATTCCCATTTTAAAATACAAATTCTTTGTTATAAGCCTACAGATAGCAAAAAAAATAAACGAATAAATAAAAATTGTTTTAGCGTAGCATATTGTCACGACACAGGCTAGGAGACAGAGGTATGTGATCACACAAGGGTATTTATTGAATGAGACTGAGGAGCAACCAGGAGGTGACGAGAGGTGAGTGAAGCACAATGTGACAAGGTCCAGATAGCTTAGCTCGTAGTGACTGTAACTGTGATATCTTGCAGAAATCTGGGGAGCGGTGGAGAACAGGAACAGTGGAGATACTGGAATGTCTGAGTTGAGGTAAGGAAACACACAGGTAAGTAAATCAAGGTCTAGCTAGGTTCAGGGATATGAACAGTAGACCGGACGAGGAGGGAGTGTGGAGAGTGCGCATATGTAGTGGGGCTTGATTAGCTGCAGCAGGTGCGGGGAATCAGAAGGCAGGTGATTGTGATCTTGTGAACGTGGGTGCTGATGACTGTGGTGACTGAGACTCTCTGACACATAGCCTGCGTCCCAATGTGCATACTATCCACCCTATCTGCTCTAAATAGTATTGAAAATTACTACTATTACATAGAATTTAGGGTGGATAGTATGCACATTGGAATGCAGGGATATAGCATGATGTATAGATAAATCAAAATATAGTGTCTTAAGTTTAAAACATAGCCTAAAACCCTTAAATTCCTTAAAACATTCTCCCTTTGCTCAGCTGCGCATGTGATCTTGAATCAAATTTTGGCGGTGACATGCAACAAGTTTATCATGTAGGATAAGTGTTTTAATAAAGCTCTCAGGAGATTTCACTCAACGACCCGCAGCCTTCAACTATTTTAATGGTGAGGCTAGTGCACTAATATGCTTTATAGGCTATTACCAATTTAATATTGCTATTGTTTTATTATTATTGTGCTGTTGGAAATTAAAAAGATTTAATTGCAAGTCATGTACTTAATGCATAGACTATTTTTGACACGTTTTGTCCGATCCATTGATATGGTTATTACATATGCTATTGCAATTTCGAGAGTAGGTTAAATCTTTCATTTGTGGATGTCGCTCTGAATAGACTACTTTGTAGAGTGTACGTGGCATTTGGTTCTCTTAGCAGCATGATAAACAAAACTTATATTCAAATTCTGAATGGATTATACATGGCATAGAAAGCTCCCTTTATAGCAATTAAAAAGCTGTCACCCATCTAGTTCATCACAATCTCACAAAGTTAAGTTATAATCAACAAATCTCTCTACACTGCACAGTGAATCTCTATTTACATAGTGTTATAAAGAGAAGATTCGCGAGTGTGCAGAACAACACTCTAAAGTGATTCTAACATAGCCTACATAAAAGTCATAATATAACATAACACAAAAGTCGACAGATTATTGACAGACTATCTTTTTAAATATGTTTTAATATAGAACTTGATCAATTTAAGTAATAATACAGGTTGTTATTGTTTTGGTGAATGTCTGTTTCTGAGATCATAAAAAAGTGTGCCCCCCTATGAAAACGAAATTAGTTATTTGTTGTCAAAAGACAACATCAGTGCCCTTTTGTGAGTGGAAGGTGGGAGAGCCGCTGCGATGGGGACCATAATTTAAATTGCCAATGATGGGGTGAAGAGACAAATGTGACCAGCCAGGGGAGCATGCATCACGACTACACTTTCCGTAGTGACCTCACTTAGTAGACCAGACGTGGGGTATTGGACCCCACATTGGTCTAAAACGGGGGACTGAAGGAGAGGATGCCCAGCTGCCAGATCCTTCATATTGATATTAATTACAGGTGCATCTCAATAAATTAGAATGTCGTGGAAAAGTTCATTTATCTCAGTAATTCAACTCAAATTGTGAAACTCGTGTATTAAATAAATTCAATGCACACAGACTGAAGTAGTTTAAGTCTTTGGTTCTTTTAATTGTGATGATTTTGGCTCACATTTAACAAAAACCCACCAATTAGAATACTTAAAAAAAATAAATAAATAATAACATTTTTAGTGAATTGGCCTTCTGGAAAGTATGTTCATTTACTGTATATGCACTCAATACTTGGTAGGGGCTCCTTTTGCTTTAATTACTGCCTCAATTCGGCGTGACATGGAGGTGATCAGTTTGTGGCACTGCTGAGGTGGTATGGAAGCCCAGGTTTCTTTGACTGTGGCCTTCAGCTCATCTGCATTTTTTGGTCGCTTGTTTCTCATTTTCCTCTTGACAATACCCCATAGATTCTCTATGGGGTTCAGGTCTGGTGAGTTTGCTGGCCAGTCAAGCACACCAACACCATGGTCATTTAACCAACTTTTGGTGCTTTTGGCAGTGTGGGCAGGTGCCAAATCCTGCTGGAAAATGAAATCAGCATCTTCAAAAAGCTGGTCAGCAGAAGGAAGCATGAAGTGCTCCAAAATTTCTTGGTAAACGGGTGCAGTGACTTTGGTTTTCAAAAAACACAATGGACCAACATCAGCAGATGACATTGTACCCCAAATCATCACAGATTGTGGAAACTTAACACTGGACTTCAAGCAACTTGGGCTATGAGCTTCTCCACCCTTCCTCCAGACTCTAGGACCTTTATTTCCAAATGAAATACAAAACTTGCTCTCATCTGAAAAGAGGACTTTGGACCACTGGGCAACAGTCCAGTTCTTCTTCTCCTTAGCCCAGGTAAGACGCTTCTGACATTGTCTGTGGTTCAGGAGTGGCTTAACAAGAGGAATACGACAACTGTAGCCAAATTCCTTGACACGTCTGTGCGTGGTGGCTCTTGATGCCTTGACCCCAGCCTCAGTCCATTCCTTGTGAAGTTCACCCAAATTCTTGAATCAATTTTGCTTGACAATCCTCATAAGGCTGTGGTTCTCTCGGTTGGTTGTGCATCTTTTTCTTCCACACTTTTTCCTTCCACTCAACTTTCTGTTAACATGCTTGGATACAGCACTCTGTGAACAGCCAGCTTCTTTGGCAATGAATGTTTGTGGCTTACCCTCCTTGTGAAGGGTGTCAATGATTGTCTTCTGGACAACTGTCAGATCAGCAGTCTTCCCCATGATTGTGTAGCCTAGTGAACCAAACTGAGAGACCATTTTGAAGGCTCAGGAAACCTTTGCAGGTGTTTGGAGTTGATTAGCTGATTGGTATGTCACCATATTCTAATTTGTTGAGATAGTGAATTGGTGGGTTTTTGTTAAATGTGAGCCAAAATCATCACAATTAAAAGAACCAAAAACTTAAACTACTTCAGTCTGTGTGCATTGAATTTATTTAATACACAAGTTTCACAATTTGACTTGAATTACTGAAATAAATGAACTTTTCCACGACATTCTAATTTATTGAGATGCACCTGTACATGCATACATTATATATCAGGTAATATATCAATAAACATGGTGACTGTTTTATTTAATTCAAATATTGTTTGAAATTTGGGTTTTTAAATTAAAATCACACACAATATGACAACAGTAACAACACAGGCAACAGATAATAAAAGATACAAATTTATTACACCAGTTCAGAAAAAAGCAAAGCAACTCCATACTTATACAGCTTATACAGTTAAACCAAATTCTTTTGAAAAGCTTGTTTATGAACAAATTTAAGATTTTGTTCAATTTGTTCATGTTTTTCACCCACTGACGAAGTTAAACTATTATGGCCAAACCATCACGTCAATAAAAACACAGTAATAAACACTGAAAGTCAAGATTAAACTATGTATTATAGCGAACTGACAGGATTTTACCGTCTTTGATTTTACCATTTTGATCCACATCCTCAAGCACCATTTTGACTAGTTCACAGTTCCCGGTTTCAATCGCCGCTCAATGTTGTGAGAACATACTTGAACAAAACCCTCCAGTTTTAAAAGAACACATTCCAGTCAGTTTCAAAAATCTCTGTCCTCTTCGCTTCGATTAGTTTTCTTGTATTTTCGACACACATTCCTGTCATGAGCGCTGCAAACACTGAGACTCGTCTCAAGTGCCATTCCAGCTGTTTCCAGTTCCCGATCACCACATTCACTGTTCCAGTTTTAAAGGAAAACGCTCCAGACAGTTTCAAAGTTGTTCCTCCTTTGCGCTTCGATTATTTTTTTCCTATTTTCCACATGTTTCCATCTTAAACGGATTTCATCGCACACACAACCGTTTGAACTCGCGTGACTTGTTGCATGCTCTCTTTCACGTACTCCACATTCCAGGGTTTCCAGGTTTTCACAACAAAACCCTACCAATTGCTACTAGCCCAATCGCGTTTCGAGGGGTGTTTCCTGGTAAAAATTCCCTGGGAAAACCACAGACTTGGCAACACTGTTCCTAACCCAGCACCGTCGGGTTACTTATTACTCATATCAACCCAAATTGGGTCAAATCAAGTCAGCTTCCTAACCCAACACGTCCCCTTTGGAATTATAAGGTTCTATCTGACATTTTTGTCAAAATTGAGTTATTCACATATTCTTGTTCTGTGACAACTTATTTACATTATGTGATGTTTTTTTTTAAAAGTTTTGTACATTTTAGGACTTTTTATTTAGAAAACAAAAAGGTCCTATCTACAAAGTCTAACTCTAACTTGGTTCTATAAGGTTCTATCTGTGAATCCGCCAATCAGCACTTTGAATGCACGCAAGAGGGTCAATCAGGATCAACGTTCTTTGTCATGTCGCCGGACTGCTCCTTAATAGCAGGAAAGATTAAACATTAAACAACAATAATTACGTGTCTGCATAATCAATAAGTGCAATTCACCTTTATTCCACAAAGTGGCACTGTTTAAAACATAATGATGACGCGATTTTTCACTCATAATTAGCGCATGCATAAAACAAATAATCATCTGCAAAAGTTGAACTGGCTTGAATGGCTTTACTGCAGAGCAATTACTGCTCATAATGAAATATAAGTGTCACTGTCATTTGATGGTGGATGTGGTGAATAGCAATCAAAATGTTATTTTTGAAGATGTTGAAAACGATAGTTTTGAGAATATATTGAGATCGTGAATATGAGCCAGATGCTGAATGTATAATGGAGAAATGCGCTCTGACGATGGCAGTGATGGTAAAATCATCTGCTCAAATCGAACCCTTCTAAGTTTCAAAAGGTAAGAAAGTATGCTTATTTTATTCTTTTTTTATTTATTTTATGTTCTTAAAATATCAGGAGAGTTTTGCAGATTGCAGCAATTAGAGATCCATCCGTGCTGGATATAAGTCTGTGTCGCTAAAGACCCGAATACGTAATGATTGGCGAAATGTAATGATGCAGTTTAAAGTCTTAAAATGTCTTCAATTTTACAACATTAAGCCTTAAATATCAAATAGTCAACAATTTAAATGATGGGGTCTTAATTACGACAATAAACGTCAGCATGTTATCTCGGCCATACTGATTTAAAGAGAATGCCATTTTCCCACTTTTTGTGGAATAAAGTCCTGGTCAGATGGATTAGAGTAACGTTAGCTGCCTTAACTGTTCCCTCAATAATGTGTTTAATTACCCACTATAATCCAGCTGAAATTAACATTAGCACTGAACAAAATATTTAGTATTGCCCTTTGTGCCTAACTTAAGCAAGAAAAAATTATTTGTCCTAAAATATGGAATAAATGTGATAAAGAAAGCATTAAATTTACCTTTCTCATACATGTTGACACATTGTTACAACACTAATTTTATGTTTTAAAACAAATTATAAAAAAAAATATTTGTATTTCTTAAAAATTGTTGCTTCAATTAATGTTTTGCAAGATAGAACCTTATAATTCCAAGCGGGAAATTACTTTTTAGAATTAGAAGGTTCTATCTGCATTTGACCTGTTCCAAAAATCCCCATTTAAAAATTTGAGAGGATTTTGATATTGTACATTTAGAATACATTTGGGGTCTCTGTCATTTTCATGTGGAAAGAGACTTGTTCCCCATATCATTTTTGCTATATGGAATGCAAAAACTTTGAAGCTCAATATCTCAAAACCACTCAGTATGCAGATAGAACCTTATAATTCCAAGGCGACGAACAGTCTCAACCGAGCGTTTGGATTGAAACAATAACCCAGCGTGTAAAAAGTAGGCCTAGACAGTGTATGTTTTTGTTAAATCACTTGCAATTATAGCAACGTGAATTCTTGCTAAATATGCAGTTATATTACGGGTCGTTGGCATAAATTATAAATGTGATGGAGCGGTGGTGGAGTGAGTGAAAACCACGATGCTCCGACTTTTAAAAAATCCGCTCCTCGCTCCATTCAAAATCACACTGCTCCGCTCACATACTCTGATTGTGAGTAACTATTGCTGTCATGACGGATCTATTTCAGGACCAGCCGCTATCAAAATAATCTGGCTGCGGGTGCGGGCCAGATATTATTGCTGGCGGGCCAGTTTTGGCCTGTTGCTGATCACTGATCTAGGCTCTCGCTTCTTCAATCTTAAGTCTATTTTTTACTGTTCTCTCTCCCTAAATTCCTCTTCTCTTTCTCTCTTTATCATGATTCTCTCTTTCTTTCTCCACCATCATCTTCATTCTCTCTATCTCTTGTTTAAGTCTCTGATTATATTCATCCCACATTGCCTGTTCTATCTCTCTCCATTTCTCATCCCCTTCTTCTCTTTGTCTTGCTTCTTGTTTCTGTCTCTCCCAATCTTCTTGTTCTCTTTGTACCTCTTTTTGATATTGCTCTTCTCTCTCTCTAAATTCCTCTTCTCTTCTTTTTCTCTCTTGATCATGAGTCTGTCTTTCCTCTATCATCATTATCATCATTTGCTCTTTCTCTGTTTCATGTTTGGATTGAAGATCTTCTTTCTCTCTTTCCATTCTCTCTTTCTCCTGTTTAAGTTTCTGATAATATTCATCCCACATTTCCTGTTCTTTCTTTCTCCTTCTCTCCTCCTCTTCTTCTCTTTCTTGTCTTTCCTGTTGTTTCTGTTTCTCCCATTCCTCTCGTTCTCTCTTCATCTCCTCTCGTATCTTTCTCTCTTGTTCTTCTCGTTCTTTAATGTCTCTTTTATATTGTTCTTCTCTCTCTCTGAATTCTTCTTCTCTTCTTTTTCTCTCTTTGTCATGATTTTGTCTTTCTTCTTCAATCATTATCTTCATCCTGTTTTTCTCTTTTTCATGTTTATTCATGAGTTCTTGTTTTTCTCTGATTACTTGCTCCACTTTCTTTATCAACATCTTCATCTGTTGTTCTTGTTTTTCTCTTTCCATCTCTCTGAACATCTTGCATGAGTAGTAACTCCCTCCGTTTTCTTTCACCATGTTGTCTATCTTCTGCAGTAGATCAGTCACCTGTGTTCGGTCTTCAGTCTCATTATTATTGAACACATGGAATCTGTTTCCACACACTTCAATGAGGTTTTTAAGGGCAGATCCAGGTTTTCCCAGAAACTGATCAATGGTTTTGTTCTTCAGAAAGTCTCCTCTGGTGAAGATCACCATGGTGTACATTAATGAGTTTTCTCCAAACGTCTCTTGGATGATTTTCACTGATTTTGCTTCTTCTTCAGTGAATCGTCCCACTGGAATCAGTAAGAGAAAAACATGTGGTCCAGGCAGGATCATGGAGATGCAGTTGCTGATTTCTCTCTGGATCTCCTCATTAGTCAGATCAGTATCAAACAGTCCTGGAGTGTCGATCACAGTAATGTGTCTGCCGTTGATTTCAGCTGTCTCTCTCTGACACTCCTCAGTAATAGATGTTTGAGAAATGTCTGAAATAAACTTGTTTCTTCCTAAGATGGTGTTTCCTGTTGAACTCTTCCCAACTCCAGTTTTTCCCAGCAGCACAATTCTCAGTTCATCTTCTCTGTCTAATAAATCTAAAGATAGATCAAAGAAAAATTAAAAACAATAATGTATATAATTTATACTGAAGCATAATGTACTAATTATATTTCTTCTAAACTCTGCATATGTTATTGTTTTGTCTCAAAAATTTGTGTAGACTTTAGCAATCATGAAAAGTGTTTGTTTAATCCATGCACATCTTCGGATAATTACCTTGTGACTGAAACCATGTCTCTAATGAATGGATTTTCCTCTTCATTTCTTCAAATTTCAGCAGTTTTTCCATCTGTGCCTCCAGAAATATCTCTGAGGAGAAAAAGCTTTGTCTGTTTTCTTCCACCATCTGCTCCAATTTTTCCATCAACACAGACGCTTGTATGTTCAGGTCAATGAAATGATGTCGTCCTCCTAAACTCTCAATGACAGACTTTGTTTCTTCATTTAGTTCTGCCGTCTGATGCTCTGGATTCTGCTTTATGAGGATCATGATGTGTTTGTTGATTCTTGAGCTGAAGATCCTCTGGATCTCCTCTATTTCTGCTCTGTCTTCATTATTAAGTGGAGCATTAGGAATAATGATGATGAAAACATGAACTCCAGGATCACAGAGAGACACACAGCGGTGAGTCTGATGCATCAATTCCTCCTCTGAGAGCTGAGTGTTGAACAGAGCTGGAAGCTCCACCAGACTGATCAGACGTCCATCAAGCTCCACGTCTCTCCTCACACACTCTGAGGTGAGCTCTGATCTTCTCTCGCTCTGCTTCAAGATAAGTTTCGATATGAAGGATTTTAATTCTCTGTTACTCCCACACACAACCAGATTCAGCTTCACACCCTCTGGAACTGTGACAAATAAATAAACTAGTTTAACAATGTGGTTTCAACTTAAAATAACACATTCACATCATGTCAGAATTACTGCAGTTTGGATACAAAAAACATTTACAAGCTGTCAAATCTTGCTGTTACTAAGTACTGACCATGCAGGGTGCCCAAACTTTTGTGTGGTGCTTTAAGTATTTGCACAGTTACACATTTTTTTTTGTTCCCAACAACATGGGAGTACCGCAAGGGTCTGTACTTGGCCCACTGTTTAAAATGTACATACATGACCTACCGAATTGCTGTCCGGGTATCAACTGTAAAATGTATGCAGATGACACTGTCGTCCATGTGTCCACTAAAACATTTAGCTTGGCAGGTGAGCACCTGACACAGGCATTATAGAATATTTCTAAATGGCTCGAGTTGTCTCATTTAATGTTAAGAAAACTGTTTCCATGTGCTTCTCCATTCAAAATAAGCCTGTAAGGGGTGTACCGTATTGACCCGAATATAAGATGACCCTGATTATAGATGTACCTTTTTTTTTTTTTTTTTCTCACATTTTTTCTTAAATTATTCTCATATTGCATATTTTTCCTATTTTAATTTTTGTTTTGAAAGTATGGTAAATACTACCAACAATGACATTGAAAAATATACACTTTTTGACATACCATAAAAATAACAGGTAGCCCATCTGAATTATATAACATTTAGGCTATCCATCTCATAGTAGCCTACCAAAATTGTATTATCAATAGAAGTGAAATCTTATAGTAGTCTTCAAATCTGGGTAAATCTTATGTTTTAAAATCACTTACAGAGGAAGTTTGGTCCCATCAGGGTAACATGACAGTCACGACCCGTGCCACTGTAAGCTTTTCTTTTTCTTTTGTTTTCACTCGCAATCTTTACAATAGGGCTGGGTATGGATTCAGATATCCCGATTCGATTCGATTTTGATTCACAAGCTCTCGATTCGATTCTCCAATTTTTTTTTTTTTTTTTACATTCAGTGAATATAGTTTTAATACAAAAGCTATTGATATTTCTAAAAAATGATCAGGAAACATCAGTTTACAAATGATGAATTAATAAAAAATAAATGAAGAACCACGGGCCTGTATTTTAAACCTATTCTTTTTTTGTATAAGGTCCTTTCTTAAACAATAATAGGGCCCTATAAAATGTTCTTAATTTTTCTGGTAATCAGATGAAGGCATAAAACATTAATTTAATTGATCCTTGTCATGAATCTGGTCCATGCACTTCTGCTTCCTCACCACCAGAGGTCATCCGCTCATCACATGGACTCTTGCACTTCACCATCTAACTACATTTCCCATCATCCATCGCACAGATATCACAGCTGTCACCAATCACTCATTGCACTAATCACACGCACACCTGATCCTACGCACACACAATCACACACTCTGTTTAAGCCTTGGACTTTCTCTGCCTCACTGCCGAGTATTGTATGCGTTTACCGCTCCCCTAGCCGTAGCTACTCTACAGAGCCCTTGTCAGTATCATAGTCTTGCATTACCTGTTCACCTGTGTTCGTTTCTAACCCGTGTTTCCTGGATTATTCCGTGTTTCTTTTCAGTTCCTGTATTGTTCTGCGTTTTTCACTCCCCTAGTGTTAGCTGCGATACGGAACTTCATGTTTGGTCCCTGGACGCGACCAGGAGGAACTCAGAGACCTTCCACCAGCAGTGGTGAATACCATTACTCAGGCCAGAGCCCCCTCGACAAGGCGGTTGTATGACCTGAAGTGGCGCATATTCGTAAATTGGTGTTCTTCCCAAGGAAAGGACCCTCGGAGATGTGGTATTGGGTCTGTGCTCTCTTTCCTCTAGGGAGGCCTGGACAGGCACCTGTCTGCCTCAACACTTAAGGTGCATGTGGCCGCTATTGCGGTGAACCACAACACGGTGGAAGGCAAATCGGTGGGGAAGCACGACCTGATTATCAGATTCCTCGTTCCCTCTTTTGGGATCTCACTATCGCCTTACAGGAAGATCCGTTTGAGCCCCTTCAGTCAGTTGAGTTCAGTGCCCTCTCTATGAAGACAGCCCTCTTGACCGCGCTCACTTCCGTCAAGAGGGTGGAGGATCTCCAAGCCCTCTCCGTTAACGAATCATGCCTGGAGTTCGGGCCGGCAGACTCTCACGTTGTCCTGAGACCTCGGCCTGGATATGTGCTCAAGGTTCCCACCACTCCTTTCAGGGACCAGGTGGTAACATTGCAAGCTATTCCCTTTCAAGAAGGGGACACCGACCTGTCTTTGTTGTGCCCAGTGCGAGCCCTACGCACATACTTAGATCGCACTCAGAGTTTCAGACATTCTGAACAGCTCTTTATCTGCTTTGGAGGACAGCAGAAGGAGAGGACTGTCTCCGGACAAAGGATTTCCCACTGGATTGTGGATGCAATCCTAACGGCCTATCGGGCCAAAGGCCTACCCTGCCCTCTGGGAGTGAGGGCTCACTCTACCAGGGGCATGGCTGCATCAGCAGCCTTGGCGAACGGGGCCTCTCTAGCAGATATCTGTAGAGCTGCAGGTTCGGCTACATCTAATACATTTGCTAGATATTATAATCTACGAATGGAACCAGTTTCTTCTAGAGTCCTGAACGTCAGTTCTTTGACTCAAGAGACTGGTAGGGTGTAGAGCTTGCTGCCAGCGCTACTCCCCACAGGGTGGTTATGCGCTTATTCAGTCCAGCTCAAGTTCCTTTATGAACTCTGGACTACCTTTCCATCGTATACCACTCCACTTAGCGGAGTTCAGCGGAGGAACTCGCTATCAGAACCCATTACGAGGTAAGTCCCCTTAAGTGAACTCTCGTATTGGGTTAGTACTCCACAAGTAGCGGCTCCTCGTGCAGCCCCTTGTGTGTATTCTCCACTGAGTAACCCCTGAGGTTCAGTGTTCCCCTAGACAGACATTCAATCTGTCAACAGGTTCTGAGTTTTGGTAGTTCTCCCCTTACGCGGAGCCGACCTCAGAATTCTCCCTATGTGGTACTTCCTCTCTAAGTCCATAGGTGGATCTTCACATGTTACCTCCCCATCGGGTAGGATGTGATCTCCGTAGTGCCTTTCCCCCATGGGGGAATAGTCACTGTCCCAACGTTCACCACCAAGACTTTTCAGCTGAATATATAATGGTAAGTATTACTGTAGGGAAAAGGCTCCGGCTGAGGGGACCTTTGCCTTTATGGTGACACTCCCGGATGTTGGAGAGTGAAGTCTTAAGTCTTGGGCGTTGGAAGGTTACGAGGAGGAGAGGTGCATTTGGTCATGACACGCTGGCTTGTCAACATCTGCGCCCCCGTGGACTCGTGACGCAGTTGTGGCATTTACTATAGGGACCCCTAGTGTCCTACACTCGACACAACGTCGAAGTGAACGACAGGGGAACGTCTGCTTATCAGAATCAGAATCAGAATCAGAATTAGCTTTATTCGCCAGGTGTGCGCAAACACACGAGGAATTTGTTGTGGTTTTAAGGTGCTCCTGGTACATACATACATACATACATACATACATACATAAATACACATCTGACATGAGAACAGAAAAAAAAACATTTAAATAGTAAGACTTAACAATGGATGATAATCATAATAATAATAAGTATGAATCTGGAACAGTAGATTTATGTACAGATTTGTGCATTATTTACTCTATATACAGCTGTATAGATAAACATATGTATGTGTATTTACATTATACTTGAGAGGGAGGCAATAATTAAAGATGGAGAATGAATTCCAGAATGAATTACAGAACACAGGTAATGATCCACGTGTTAGCTATTTAAGCTGGAGATGGCATGGGGAAAAACTGTTTTATGCCTAGATGTTCTAGTGCACAGAGATCTGTAGCGTCTGCCTGAAGGGAGAAGTGCAAACAAGTTGTGTCCGGGGTGAGAGGGGTCTTTGATGATGTTACCTGCCCGTTTCTTCACTCTGGAGTTGTACAAGTCCTGAAGGCTGGGCAGGTGCACACCAATGATCTTTTCTGCTGTCCTAACAGTCCGTTGAAGTCTTCTTAAATCTGATTTGCTGGCTGACCCAAACCAGACAGTTATGGAGGAGCACAGAACCGACTCAATAACAGCTGAATAAAACTGTTTCAGCAGCTCCTGTGGCAGGTTGAACTTTTCAGCTGACGAAGGAAGTACAACCTCTGCTGGGCCTTTTTCACGATGGAGTCAATGTGATTGTCCCACTTCAGGTCCTGAGAGATGATGGTGCCCAGGAACCTGAATGACTCCACTGCAGCCACAGTGCTGTTCATGATGGTGAGTGGGGGGAGAGGAGGGGGGTTTCTCCTGAAGTCCACTATCATCTCCACAGTTTTGAGCGTGTTCAGCTCCAGGTTGTTGTGACTGCACCAGACAGCCAGCTGCTCAACCTCTTGTCTGTAAGCAGACTCGCCGCCGTCCTGGATGAGGCCGATGACTGTGGTGTCGCCTGCAAACTTCAGAAGCTTGACAGAGGGTCCTTTGAAGTGCAGTCATTGGTGTAGAGGAGAAGAGCAGTGGGAGAGAACGCAGCCCTGAGGAGCTCCAGTGCTGATGGTGCGGGTGCTGGATGTGTGTTTTCCCAGCCTCACTAGCTGCTGCCTGTCTGTCAGGAAGCTGGTAATCCACTGACAGATGGAGGTGGGCACAGAGAGCTGAGTCAGCTTGTTCTGAAGGGTGTCCGGGATGATGGTGTTGAAAGCGGAGCTGAAGTCCACAAACAAGATCCTTGCATATGTATGGTAACCCTCGTTCCCTGATGGAGGGAATGGGAGACATTGTGTACCTCTTGTCACAACCCCGAACTGCCTCTGAGTGGGTTGAGACGCTTCTCGACTCCTCAGAATAGAACAAGTGAGCAGATGCTAAGCTGGCCTATTTATACCCGGATATCCGGGTGTGGATAGCTATGCAAATTTTGCACATCCAATTTCATTGGCCTTTTCTCAAAGATGTCAGAGGTGTTTGGGCTCCCAAGAGCGACCCCTAGTGTCGTACACTCTACACAACATCTCCGTTCCCTTCATCAGGGAACGAGGGTTACCATACGTAACCAGACGTTTTCTCCAGCCCAGTTTGTACCCAGTATTTGTTCTTCATCTGCTGCAACCCATAAGGGTTATATTGTTTTTATTTGAACAGTTCTTCCTCTGTGAACATTCAATAAACTGTTTGCATTATTTCCGCTGCATAATGTGGACGCGCTTTTTGTAACAACAAAAATGCTAAATGCTAAACCCTAAGAATTTTTTTTACAATAGTGCTCTCATGATAACGTTATGTATATGACAGCCCTAGTCATAGCTATTAATGTTTTGCATTTCTGTTTTGAGCTGCGCACGCTAAAGATCACCAGTACAATGAAGCACTTTGATAGCGGGGTTTTAATCAACAGGATTTAACTTATCAGATTTATCTCATATAGGATATGCTTCATTATTTATACTACATAATCGTAATATTACGACTTATATCTGCACAAAATGACCCAACTGCACAAGTGAACGTGTCTGCATTGCTCTGAATGTGTAATTCCCATTGTGGACTCATCCTTCACGCAACACTACACAACAAACAGCAACTAAACAAAAAAAACAAAAAATCACAGCATTTAATATAATAGTGTTCTCATTATAATGTTATGTAAATGACAGTCCCAAGCATAGTTATTAATATTCTGCATTGTTTTTTTCTGCTGTTTAGGCTGCACGCTGAAGAGATAATCACTGCAGTAGGCCTACAATGAAGCGTTTTACTGCAGTGTAACTCAACCAAATGCATCTTATTTGAGATAAAGACTGTTTATATATATATATATATATATATATAAACAAAAATATTTAAACTTACAGTTCCACAAAAGGCCGTGAGTGGTTACGCAAGCAAACTTGACTGTGCTAGTCAGGAACATACAACTCTGTGGACTATGGTGTCCACCTAGCAATACATCTGTTGCGGGACAGTAGTTGTGATTTTGTGGGACAATGTGGGACACGTGTAAGACAGATACATTTACTACTGTTATGCTATGTAAAAAAAGTTCTTCTTTGGCCAGATTATAGTCTACACTTTCTTAATAGCATAAACACACGCGTTACTCCATTCAAACTTTATCTGGAATACCACTGTATCTGTCACTGCAAATTCCCGAACAGGCGAACACACACAAAAATTAAATCTGCGTGTCTGTTTGCCTCATGAAAAAATGAATTTAAAACACGTTCATATTTTAGAGAATATTTGCATCACTAATGATTTATCTCATCCACCCGCGACCCACCCGCAATTAATTAGAATGTATTTTTTTATTACATGATCCACCCGGCCCCACGGATACAACCGTCATCCGTGCATCACTAATGTACATACAAACTATACAGATATACAAATGATATACAAATGAGGACATTGTAGAAAAAAGAGATAAATAAAGTGGCATAAGGCACATGGCAGATAGAGTGCAAACCAGTTAAATAAACAAAACAAAACTGTGCAGATATATTGAGTGTAGTGCAAAAAGAGCTTATCAGTGATAAGAGCTTAGTGAACAGTCTTTAATCAGACTGTCAGAAGAGGTAGTGATCAGTCCAATGCTGTACAAAGTGACTGGTGCGGGTCACAGTTTTTAAGTGGAGGAGGGGGAGGGGGGGTGGAAGGTCCTGGGTATGTGGGGTCGGGGGGGGGGGGTCGGAGGGTCAGAGTTCAGTTGTGCGTGGGGTAAAAGGGGTGGGGGCAAGGTCGGGAGGGAGTTCAGCTTCCTGACAGCCTGATGGATGAAGCTGTCCTTCAGTGTGCTGGTCCTGGCCTGGAGACTCCTCCCTGATGGCAGCAGACTGAAGAAGCTGTGTGTCGGGTGGGTGGGATCACCTGCAATGCAGAGGGCTTTGCGGGTGAGACGGGTGCTGTAAATGTCCTGGAGGGAGGGGAGAGAGACACCAACGATCTTCTCAGCTGCTCTCACTATGCGTTGAAGTGACTTGCGGCAGGACGCGTTGCAAGCGCCATACCACTCAGTGATGCAGCTAGTTCTCGATGGTGCCTCTGTAGAAGGTGCACATGATGGGGGCTGGACAAAAACTCTGATTAACGTGGAAAAGATACCTTTTATCGCGTGTCGCTGTGTCACGTCGCATGTAGTTAGGACATGGTGTTAGTTGTTAGTTGTAGTTAGGACATGGTCCGGTTGCATGAAAGTCCTTAAGTAATTTGATTTAGGGTTATCCCTGAGGGGGGGGAATTCCCTGAGGTAAGGGATATCTTTAAGAGCGTTGCAACAAACGTCTTAACTGTCACCCTTACCTAAGTGTTTATACTAAGCGTTTCACAGTAGTTCCTGGCAACATACGGCAATGGGCGCCGCGGTTGCTATAGTTACTACATCTCACAATAAACATAGATATGTATTATATCTCTGACAATAAACAGAGCATAACAAAATACAGACCTAACCAACTAAAACACGTACAAATAAACGAGCACTGCCCGTTTCTGCACTGTTTTGTATACAGTCGTTACTGAGGAAACCACTTTGTCTCTAAAGTGAAAGCACCTCCTGCTGAACAATGACGGAAATGTTAATAAAAGTGAAAATTAACCCATGTTTTGATGCTGCAAACACACAGTGTTGTAAATGTGAGCAGGTGGATCGACAAGAAGATAATGCATTATAAAAATCTAAACAGTTAAGGCATACATTACATTTATATTGTTATTTAATTAATGTAGGCTAATAATTGATTAATAATAATTGTTTAAATTAATATAATAATTGATACAACTCAATGATATAAAATCTTTTGTTTTGTGAAAACCTGTAAATCATGCTTTTTACAGTCATTACAGTTTAATATGTTACCATAGTCATTGCCCTACTACGCTCATATGATATTTTATTTGTGCAGGTCTTAAAAAATGTCTTAAGTCTTACATTTGAGCTTAAAAATCTTAAAAATACTGAGATTATGGTGACTTAAGGGAGCTGTTTTGGTCCCTTAAATTTATCAAGGTGAAATAGTTACTAAGGACTTTGTAGCAACGCTTAAGGGAACACTTAGATAATTAAGGGGAATATTTAATGACAGCCTTAAGGTTCCTTTAAGTTGACCCTTAGGATTTTTCTTGCAACCCAAGTTTCACTAAGGGTTCCCTTAACCTTATAACTAAGGAATTTCTTAGCTTAAGGGCTTTCATGCAACCGGGACCAGGTGCGTAACCGTGGCAATGCACGTGCATCCGATGAAACTGTCTATAGATATACTGCAGTCGAACACACTTCGTACAACACACCTAATGACTGTCTTTATGAGGGGGTCCCTGAATCACTGACTCATTCAACTTATAATGACATTTTTTGTCCATCTTACATCTTTAAAATATGTAGCTTACATATAAAAGGGTATTTATTCATGTGTGGGTCACCCAGTATATATGTACTGTACTGTAAATACTGTAAGCTTGTTACTGTACACTCAGAGATGGTTTATTCAGAGAAATAAATGAATGCACTCACCCAGTGTCTTGATCTTCTCCTGTGACTCTTTGATTTTATTATCGCTCACACTCAGTTTCTCCTCTAGTACATGTGTGACTCTCTTCTCTTGAGCTCTCAAATACATCTGAAGAGAATAGGGTTTAGTCTTCATGCGGTCTATACAATCAAACAGCTTTGAGATCTGTTCAGAGTTTCTCTGGTCCTTTAACCCCATCACACTGTACCAGCTCCCATAGAGACTCACAATCCTCTGAGATTCTGTGGATGCTACAAAATCTGACACACTTTTGTCAACAGTGAGTTCAGTAATGAAAAGCACCATGAAGTGCTGATTAGAGTTAAATATTCTTTTAATCTTCTCCATTTCTGCTCTGTCTTCATTAGTAAGTGGACAGACAGGAGTAACGAGGATGAAATGATGAACTCCAGGATCACAGACAGACACACAATAGTGAGTCTGATGCATTATTTCCTCCTCTGAGAGCCGAGTGAGAGTTGGAAGCTCTAGTACACTGATCTGCCGTCCATGAATCTTCTCCTCTTTCTTCACAAACACATTGCTCCTCTCTTTCTGAGGTAAAAGTTTGTTCTTTTGTTTATTCATTGTTCCTCTAAACATTTTAGACTCTGAGTTCTTGAGTGTTGTATTATATCCACACAGCACAAAGTTCAGCTTTGCTTTCCCTGTAGTCGTCACTGAAAACAAGATTTAGAGACAGTAGACTCAGATCAGCTTTGATAACAAATGTACACTTCCTTAAACAATAACAAAAATATTATATTTGTAAAATATGATCAGACTGCAATATATTCTTTTATCAAATAAAGGGTGCCTTGCAGTAGTTTGCTGACTTACAGTTTGGGTGAGTTTGTTCATTGTATGCATGGGCGGCGCTAGGGAGGGGCTAGCAGGTGCTCCAGCACCCCCAAGAAAAACCAAAGCACCCCCATAGCACCCCCATAAAAAATGAAATAAAATAAAAACATTTGACTCATTACATATGCATAACTACTGCAATGCAATACAACGTGACATGATTTGCACCCGCACGTATGTCAGCATTTTATTTAAAAAATGGATCGATTCCTTGTGCCAAGTAGGCCTGCCCCCGACTAAAGATTTTTCTAGTCAACTGGTCACACGTTTATATTAAATTGATTAGTATAATAACCTACTAAATCATCCTTTAATATAGACATTTAGGCATATTATTCCGCGCTCAAGCACATGCATAAAGCTTGCCGAAAAGCAAAATGATTGCCAAAGTAATGATTATGAATGCATTGGGAGAAAAGAAGACATTTTAATTATTTATTAATAAACTAGTGCTTTCTCAGTCAGTGTTGGCTGCAAAGATGAAGTTGCCAAATGCCGGCGCTGACTCACATCTCAGAGGATGTGCCTTTAATAGAGAAATGCATCTATACAGACTACATAATCAAAGAATATCTGTTTTTTATATTAACTGGTTTTCAAGTTTTCTGCAGATTTATTTCTTATGTCTGTGAGCTGGTTCATTGTTGTGACGTGCTCCATTCACGGAGACTGCATGAGACGACAGAAAGCACATCCAAAGATGACGGGAGTATTTTCAGCTCTTTCCGCAGGGAAAAAAAATAAATAAATAAAAATGATTGCGTGGGCGCCCCCATGTCATACAGTAGGCTATGCGCGATAATACTCCCACTCCACATAAACATTTGAAATGCGCCTATATAGCGATTTTGTTTTTATTCATATAAAAAATATATATAATAACAACCTGTTTTGGTCATATTTACTATTAATTGCCCAGCTCCCCCTGTCATTGATCTAGCACCCCCTCAGCACCTGCGTTCAAAATTCTCTGGCGCCGCCCCTGATTGTATGTATGGATCTCTGACACAAACAGCCTGTCTGCACTCACACTACAGCCTTTAGAGGAAAAGTCCACCCAAAACATCATATATGTGTGGTTACAAAGTCATATGATTGTCTTTTTTCCCCCACTGAATTTATTTAAAAGCTTTTTAGAAGCTTTTTAACAAAAGCAGATTAGTAAAAGAATAAATAGTAGTTTGAGTCATAGTAGTGCTCCTCATTTTACTCCGTCATTTCCTGTCTCTACTACACTGTAACTATTAAAGGACACAAAAGCACTTCATGATCATATTCAGGTATTACACAGAAAAAAAGACTTTGATAAACCTCTTCCATCGCGTCCTGTTTTTGTGCTCTCTTTGAGATCAGAATCCTCCTTTTCATCTTCTCCTCTGTCTGAAGCTCCAGATCTGCTCAGATCTCCATCCACTGATGATCCATCACCTTCATCCTCATACATGTTACAGATGAGAAATTCTTCATGTTCTTTCTTGAGTATCTCTTCTGTCCTTCTGAACAACTCAGCGCGCCATCCTGTGTTTACTGTATTAAACTGAAGATGTCCTCCTCCACATTCCTTTATTAAATCATGGATAGCACTGTTTGTGCTCTTAAAAGACAGATGCATGAATCTGCGTGGCTCTTCATCAGTAGTCAGCACTATAGTGTGTTTCATGGCCTGTTTACTGAAGAGGTTTAGCACAGTTTTCACTCTGTGTCTGTCATTCTCTCTAAAGTCCTTATACTGCAGTACGAGTACAAACACATGAGGTCCTGGAGCAGACAGAGACACACACTCTTTCACTCCCTCTATTATCTGCTGATGTGAGAGATTCGGCTGCAGCAGAAGAGTGTTGATGACTGTGATGTATCTGTCCTCCACCTCTGCACTGATTCTCACACTGAGATGCTCACAATGAGATGGAGCTTTACTGGTAAATGCTGCTCTACCGTATATAGTGTTTGCCACTTGGCTGTTTTCTGATCCATTCTTTCCCAAGTGAACAATCCTCAGATCACTCACTGAAAAAGAGCACAAACACAAACAAAATGTAATAAAAAGCACTGCACAATCATCACTTAAGAATCTCATATTCAGGACCCGATCTGTATGGATGACTTTTATGGAGGCTTTTGTCATTTTTGGAGAATGAGGGTGAAAATCATTGTGTAACTTTATTTTATGAAAAAGAGCATCTTTAAAAACAAATAAATACAGTCCACTCTAAAATTTGTTGTAAGTGTTCTATATGACTATAATTTCAATATGTTGCTTCAGAATTATATTTAATATTTTATCTTAATAGAATAAAATAATATATTATATTTCTAGATAAAATATTCTTAAATTTCCTTTGACTTTACAGTGACGATATAAATTATTTAAATAATAATTTATATTCATACTTATAATATGACTAAGTATTAGTGGGTCTTAATTCATTTAGGCCTGGTTTCACAAACGGGGCTTAGCTTAATCCAGGACTAGGCCTTAGTTAAATTAAGATATTTAAGCAACTTTTACAAAAATTCCTTAGAAGAAAACATTAAGGTGTGCATCTTGACACAGAACAATGACACTGACATATTTTAAGATATGTCAGAGCAAGATATTTTCAGTTGAGACAGCTCAAACATGCCTTTTAGTCTGGGACTAGTTTAAACCTTGTCTGTGAAACCGGGGGATAGCTGATTTTATCATTTAGGAAGCAAATTATATCTCCTGCAAGGGGATTATTATATTTGGAGGTCCTTGGCATCAAACAGTATGCTCTGTCTCTCTCACAAACAATAAGACATGTAAGCGCAAGTGAGTTTATCAATGAAACAAGTCGCACATACAGTCAAAAGTTAGGACACCCTATTGAATTCTATGGTTTTCTGTATCAAGACATAATAATAAAACTATCTGGTCCTTGGCAAGTCTTACATTTTGGAAAATAAAACCTCAGATGAACAACATCACATTACATATCCTACGGTGTCGTTATTTATTTAACAAAAATAAAGCCGTGATGGAAAAGCCATGTGTGACAAAGTTAGGACACCCTATGATTCAGTTGATTGTAGATCATCTTTTATCAGCAATAACTTGAAGCTTTAGCTGTTGGATGGATGGCCTCACATTTGACTCTAGAATACTTATACAGATGAATTACAAGCCCAAAATCATCAGCCCTCCACCAGCATGTGTGACTTTTGGTATGAGGTGTTTGTGCTGATATGCTCTTTAGGATTTCACCAAATGTGGCGCTGTGCATTATGACCAAACATCTCCACTTTGGTCTCATCTGTTCAAACAACATTATTCTAGAAGTGTTATGGTTTGTTCAGATGCAACTTTGCAAATCTAAACCGTGCTGCCATGTTTTTTTTTTTTTTTAGATAGAAGAAGCTTTAAAAACATGTCATGCTTGTCCCATATTTTTCTAACTGTACTGTCATGAATGTTATCATTTAACATGTTAACTGAGGCCTGTAGAGTCTGTGGTCAAGTCTTGGGTTGTCTGCCATTTCTCTGAGCATTATATGGTCTGATCTTGGAGTGAATTTCCTAGGATGTCCACTCTTGGGAGGATTGGGGTCTGTTTTGAATGTCTTTCACTTGTGAATAATCTTCCTCACTGTAGAATGATAGACTTCACATTGTTTGGAAATGGCCGTATTACTCTTCCTAGATTGATGGCAGCAACAATTGCTTCTCTAAGATCGTTGCTGATGTCTTACATCTTTGGCATTGTGTTAACACACACCTGAAGGCTCCAGACCAGCAAACTACCAAAACTCCTGCTTTCACAGAGGTGCTCACACTTACTGATGATCAGTTAATCAAATGTATTTGATTAACTGTTTTATTTTCCAAATTTTAAGACCTGGAAAGGACTAAATATGTTTTTTATTATATCCTGATAGGGAAAACCATGGAATTCAATAGGGTGTCCTAAAAATTTTCACATGACTGTATGTGAGTTTTTTTTAGATTCAGGGTTTTTTTGTTTTAACAATATAAATTAAAAATTAAATCTCAACATATTAGGACTGATCGTTACATTATTTTCATTTTGATTTGAACTACTACTTTAACTGTTGCAAACTGAATATTATGTAATGATAATATTATTCACACATCTTTTACATTATTAAAAAGGTTTACCCATATTGTTTCATAAAAGCAAACACATAAATGTTTGACATCTTAATATCACTGCCAGTGATTTAATTTACTTACTGTTAGGACGATCATGTAATGGACTATGTCTACCTGCTGCTGCTAGAGAAGAAAAATCACAAACAGAGACCGAGAAAGAGAGATAACAGATGGGTTAGGCATTATAAATTATTTATAAAAGCATTTGTGCACTGTAAAGCTGTGACTTCACAATGTTTGCAATTAATAATTAAACTAATTGAGTACAGAACAGCGTGCTAATGATACACAGATCAACGAATTTAATTGGTGAAATTATGATTTCCTTATTCTCAGAACATCTACAGTGTCAAAATTACACTTTAAACACATACTTAATGATCTACAGCCTCCATAAAATTATAAACAAATAGGCTATTGCCACAAATCAACAAAGTGCAAGGAATCACGCAGTTTAGTTTCTTCCTGGTGTTGAATGCCACGATTAAACAAACGTAAGAGCGCATTAGTTAACAAACTGAACGAAGAAAACACATTGCGAACTGTTTGCTAATGTTCATGAATACTTAATAAATCAATGAGGAAACGTTATATATGCATAAACGTATCCAATTTGATTCTTACCTGTCGCCATTTTAACAATAACACCTTGAAATCAAAATCGAAAGAAAAACGCTGAAAGACTAGAGCTGTCCTGCGCCCCGCGAGGTTGGGGGGAATTTTAAATTTATTTAAATGTATTTATACATTTATTTAGATTGAAATTTATTTGAGCGAATTATGAATGAACTTGAAATTTTGCGTCCATTCAATTTTCCTTTTTTTAAACCAAAAACTGTTTCAACCTTTAATTGTTCTGATTGTCACGGCCCTGCTGGTGTGCCCCGGTTGGCCACCAGATGTCACTGTGTGTGTCAGCACATGGCTTATTGTTTGTTGTTTGTGCCATGTGCTCTCCTGTCTATTGTCTGACCCCGCCCTCCTTGTTATCTCATTATTGTTTCAGTTCCTTCACCTGTGTCCTCCTCGTTTGGCTCCCCATATAGTCTCCTGGTGTCTGCAGTCCTGTGCTGTGTCGTTGTTAATGTTGGATGTTTGATGTCGTGTGTGGGTTGGTTTAAATGTATTGCAGCTCTCTGCCTGCCTGCCTGTTTTTCCCCTTCGGGGTGGTTTTTGTTCATTTTTGTTTCTCCTTTTTATTAAAAAGACCCACTTCTCCTGCACTTGAGTCCTCGCCTCATCTCTTGACCATCCCGTGACAGAACGACACAGCCAATATGAGGACTCAGCGGAGAATGGGCTCACACCATCCACCAGCCGCTAACGTCAGCAGCCCCCTCTACCAACGCATCCTCCAGTTCCAGGCCCTGAGCTCCCTCCGTCAGCAGGATACTGACGTGAGGAGATTTGCCCTGAGGTTCTGTGGAGCAGCAGAGGGTTTGGGGTACAATGATGCGGCCCTCAAGGACCTTTTCAATAGTGCCCTTGAGGAGCCCCTCAAATGGTGGAGGATGAGGGGGCTGGACCACCTGACGTTTGGGGAATTTGTGGAGTTCCTGGCACGTTCCCCAGCTAGGGTGGCTGGAGTGCCTCAGGCAGTGCTCGCCGAAGCTGCAGCACCTCCAGTGTTGGCCGACGAAGCTGCAGCACCCCCAGCGGCAATCAAAGGGGCGTCAGAAGCCTCATCTGCCGCACCCAGTACCTCCAGCCCGCTCCCAGAGCGTCCCGGGCTGATGCGAAGCGTGCAGGAACCCCAACTGATGTCAATGCGAGCGGCGTGGTCGGCTCGCGCTCCCGAAGCAGCGGTGGCCGCTCACAGTTCCTCCGAGGCGGCGGTTCCCACTCACGAACCTCTCGAGGCGGCGGTGCCCGCTCACATTCCTCCCGAGGCGGCGGTTTCCGCTCACATTCCTCCCGAGGCGGCGGTGCCCGCTCACAAGGCTCTCGAGGCGGCGGTTTCGCTCACATTCCTCCCGAGGCGGCGGTTTCCGCTCACATGGCTCTCGAGGCGGCGGTGCCCGCTCACATTCCTCCAGGCGGCGGTTTCCGCTCACATTCCTCCCGAAGCGGCGGTGCCCGCTCACAAGGCTCTCGAGGCGGCGGTGTTCGCACACATTCCTCCCGAGGCGGCGGTGTTCGCACACATTCCTCCCGAGGCGGCGGTGCCCGCACACAAGGCTCTCGAGGCGGCGGTTTCCGCTCACATTCCTCCCGAGGCGGCGGTTTCCGCTCACATTCCTCCCGAGGCGGCGGTGTTCGCTCACATTCCTCCCGAGGCGGCGGTGTTCGCTCACATTCCTCCCGAGGCGGCGGTGCCCGCACACAAGGCTCTCGAGGCGGCGGTTTCTGCTCACATTCCTCCCGAGGCGGCGGTGTTCGCTCACATTCCTCCCGAGGCGGCGGTGCCCGCACACAAGGCTCTCGAGGCGGCGGTTTCGCTCACATTCCTCCCGAGGCGGCGGTGTTCGCTCACATTCCTCCCGAGGCGGCGGTGCCCGCACACAAGGCTCTCGAGGCGGCGGTTTCCGCTCACAGTTCCTCCGAGGCGGCGGTGCCCGCACACAAGGCTCCCGAGGCGGCGGTTTCCGCTCACATTCCTCCCGAGGCGGCGGTGTTCGCTCACATTCCTCCCGAGGCGGCGGTTTCCGCTCACAAGGCTCTCGAGGCGGCGGTTTCCGCTCACATTCCTCCCGAGGCGGCGGTGTTCGCTCACATTCCTCCCGAGGCGGCGGTGTTCGCTCACATTCCTCCCGAGGCGGCGGTGCCCGCCACGAACCTCTCGAGGCGGCGGTTTCGCTCACATTCCTCCCGAGGCGGCGGTTTCGCTCACATTCCTCCAGGCGGCGGTGTTCGCTCACATTCCTCCCGAGGCGGCGGTGCCCGCACACAAGGCTCTCGAGGCGGCGGTTTCCGCTCACATTCCTCCCGAGGCGGCGGTGTTCGCTCACATTCCTCCCGAGGCGGCGGTTTCCGCTCACATTCCTCCCGAGGCGGCGGTGCCCGCACACAAGGCGGTTTCCGCTCACATTCCTCCCGAGGCGGCGGTTTCCGCTCACATTCCTCCCGAGGCGGCGGTTTCCGCTCACATTCCTCCCGAGGCGGCGGTGCCCGCACGCATTCCTCCCGAGGCGGCGGTGTTCGCTCACATTCCTCCCGAGGCGGCGGTGTTCGCTCACATTCCTCCCGAGGCGGCGGTGCCCGCACACAAGGCTCTCGAGGCGGTTTCGCTCACATTCCTCCCGAGGCGGTGTTCGCTCACATTCCTCCCGAGGCGCCGGTGCCCGCACACAAGGCTCTCGAGGCGGCGGTTTCCGCTCACATTCCTCCCGAGGCGGCGGTGTTCGCTCACATTCCTCCCGAGGCGCGGTGCCCGCACACAAGGCTCTCGAGGCGGCGGTTTCGCTCACAGTTCCTCAGGCGGCGGTGCCCGCTCACAAGGCTCTCGAGGCGGTTTCGCTCACATTCCTCGAGGCGGCGGTGCCCGCTCACAGTTCCTCCGAGGCGGCGGTTCCCACTCACGAACCTCTCGAGGCGGCGGTGCCCGCTCACGAACCTCTCGAGGCGGCGGTGCCCGCTCACGAACCTCTCGAGGCGGCGGTGCCCGCTCACGAACCTCTCGAGGCGGCGGTTCCCACTCACGAACCTCTCGAGGCGGCGGTGCCCGTTCACAGTTCCTCCGAGGCGGCGGTGCCCGCTCACGAACCTCCCGAGGCGGCGGTGTCCGCTCACGAACCTCTCGAGGCGGCGGTGCCCGTTCACAGTTCCTCTGAGGCGGCGGTGCCCGCTCACAAAGTTCCCGAGGCGGCGGTGTCCGCACACAGGGTTCCCGAGGCGGCGGTAGCCGTTCACGATCGTCCCGAAGCGGCGGTGTCCGCACACAAGGTTCCCGAAGCGGCGGTGTCCGCACACAAGGTTCCCGAGGCGGCGGTGTCCGCACACAGGGTTCCCGAGGCGGCGGTGCCCGCACACAAGGTTCCCGAGGCGGCGGTGTCCGCACACAGGGTTCCCGAGGCGGCGGTGTCCGCTCGCGATCGTCCTGAAGCGGCGGTGTCCGCTCGCGATCGTCCTGAAGCGGCGGTGGCTGCTCACGATCCTCACAGGATCCCCGGCGGCGGTGTCCGCACAAGGTTCCCGAGGCGGCGGTAGCCGTTCACGATCGTTCAGCGGCGGTGTCCGCACACAAGGTTCAGCGGCGGTGTCCGCACACAAGGTTCAGGCGGCGGTGTCCGCACAGGGTTCAGGCGGCGGTGTCCGCACACAAGGTTCCCGAGGCGGCGGTGTCCGCACACAGGGTTCCCGAGGCGGCGGTGTCCGCTCGCGATCGTCCTGAAGCGGCGGTGTCCGCTCGCGATCGTCCTAAAGCGGCGGTGGCTGCTCACGATCCTCACAGGATCCCCGAAGCGGCGGTGTCCGCACACAAGGTTCCCGAGGCGGCGGTAGCCGTTCACGATCGTTCCGAAGCGGCGGTGTCCGCACACAGGGTTCCCGAGGCGGCGGTGTCCGCTCGCGATCGTCCTGAAGCGGCGGTGCCCGCTCACGATTCTCCCGAGGCGGTGGTTCCCGCTCACAGAGCTCCCGAAGCGGCGGTGGCCTCTCACGTTCCTCTCGAGGCGGCGGTGCCCGCTCACGAGGTTCCCGAAGCAGCGGTGGCCTCTCACGATCCTCCCGAGGCGGCGGCGCCCGCTCACAAGGCCCCCGAAGCAGCGGAGCCAGCCACTGCCTGTTTCGGGGTGGCAGCTCCACACACACTGCTGTGGTGGCTGCTGGTTCTGCCCTGGGTCCCCATCCCGCCGGCGCTGCCTCAGTGCCCAGGTCCCCCTCTGCCGCTACATGGGCCTGGCCCACCATCTCTCCCCCTGATCCGCCTCCGGCCCTCCTCCCTCCCAGACATTTTTTGGTTTCTGTTTTAGTGTGTGGAGCGTCTGGAATCCGCTCCTTAAAGGGGGGGTTGTGTCACGGCCCTGCTGGTGTGCCCCGGTTGGCCACCAGATGTCACTGTGTGTGTCAGCACATGGCTTATTGTTTGTTGTTTGTGCCATGTGCTCTCCTGTCTATTGTCTGACCCCGCCCTCCTTGTTATCTCATTATTGTTTCAGTTCCTTCACCTGTGTCCTCCTCGTTTGGCTCCCCATATAGTCTCCTGGTGTCTGCAGTCCTGTGCTGTGTCGTTGTTAATGTTGGATGTTTGATGTCGTGTGTGGGTTGGTTTAAATGTATTGCAGCTCTCTGCCTGCCTGCCTGTTTTTCCCCTTCGGGGTGGTTTTTGTTCATTTTTGTTTCTCCTTTTTATTAAAAAGACCCACTTCTCCTGCACTTGAGTCCTCGCCTCATCTCTTGACCATCCCGTGACACTGATGAATAGAATAAGCAGATACAAACTCATTTTGATTATTTAAAATTTCATTAAAATTAGTATTTCATTAAAAATCGCAGAAACTATTTTTTTTAAACATATAAATGCAGTAGCAGCTCCTGATCGTGAATTTATGTGGAACAAAATCTGAGTCGTGGCCCTATCCTATGATTAGCAAGTTTCACATTCAAAATCGTTGAACACATGAAGTGGTCCATTTTGGAAAGGTTTTGGTGTCCTTGCGTAATTCAGCCAGAGGGTGGCACTCTAATGTTGAATAATAGGTTATATGCACAGGCACAACGGTATGTTATTGTATTCTGTTTTGTCTATAGTCTGTGGAGAAGCATTCAATAAAGTTTTTACTTTGTACATTGTACTAATACACATGACAATTATAAGTAGACACTTGAAGAAGCTGTGAAATATATATATATATATATATATATATATATATATATATAACTGTGACATATATATGTAATGTAATTTTAATGTATAATGTATAAATTATGTTCAACATTTTAGCTTTTCTCGTGTCTCAGGTCAGAACACAGATCATTCCCTTTGAAATACTGGAAGAAAATCAAAATACTACATCTTTAAGCACTAATAAGTTACCATCATTGAGAAAATGGAATAAAACCAGCAAATACAAATCAAAAGTGACACACTGATAGTCTGCTTTTTATTTTGATAGCACTCTATACAGATATAAACTCCACAACAAACAATAACAAATGTAACTAATCCTTTATGGTTCGAGTAAGAATTACAGTTACAGGGGTAAACTAATATGCACTGATACAGTGCACAGTAAAAATATAGTAAAAGTGACATGTAATATTAAGAAGCATATGTAGTACAAGTTGTAGTAAAGTGAATAATATAAAAAGCGAATACAACAGTAAAATAACATAAGTGATGTATTCGATTTATAATAGCACAAATTATATGTATAATACCATAATAAATAAATTAATAACAATAGATGAATAATAGCAAGTAGAATATGTAATACCAAAAGTGGAATAATACAGAATAGACAATTATGAAGAATAGAGAATGTGAAGCTACGTCACGCCGCGTTGCAAGCTGGGGCGCCGCCGTCATTTTGAGAGGATCACCCTCTGCTACAAATGCTGAAATTAATGAGGATACCTGCTTATCTTTTGTTTTGTTTTTGCCTTTAAGTTAAATATTCACATTCTTCATTGGATCGTTTGCAGGGAAGAGAAGCTATTTTATCGCTTCACATGATAATTAGATTTTTTTCTCTTAAGATTTAGAAAGTGACATTATTAATAGATTTACTATCTATTAATAATTTAATATCTGACTACGCGACCTGCTTCCCTTTGGGTTTTTAGACATAGAAAAGGTGAAACACTGCATTGTCCAGTTCTCTCTCGGAACGATGATCAGAGTTACTTTTGCAATTCTCGATGCAGCATGAATGACAAACAATGGTGACATTTTACACAATCACAACAGAAAATCAAAATACTGCCTTGAACTCAATAGCGGAGAGGCAGCGCGATCCTCCCAGTATGGCGGATAAACAAAGCAGTTTCTCAGAACTCAACGCCGCATGACGTCAGCTTCACATTCTCTATTATTTCAGCAATGTAACAGTGCATGTACTTAAGTACAAATTTTCAGTACTCTTTCCACCACTGATCACTACTAATCACTACACTCATAACGACAAAATAGATCCCTCTTACCACTTACAAAACTTCTTTAGATACCTATTGCCTAAGTGTAAGCAGGTACACAAATATCACTGACGCTGCGTTCGAAATCGCATACTTCCCTACTATATAGTAGGCAAAAAGCAGTAGGCGAGCGAATAAGTAAGTTTGAATCATAAGTATTCATAAAAGAGTAGGGTAGGCGAGAATTAGTAGGCGAGTGCATTAATTCTCGTGAGATTTGGACGTATGTATACTTAAGTTGCGTCCTTATGCCTATACTTACCTATATAGCAGAGGTGGGTAGTAACGAGTTACATTTACTTCGTTACATTTACTCGAGTACATTTTTTGTGTAACTAATACTTTTAGAGTATATTTAAAAATGGGTACTTTTACTCTTACTCAAGTACATTTTTAGTGGAAAAAACGGTACTTTTACTTCGTTACTGTGGGCGACGCTCCTCTCGTTACTTTATCTTAATGCATTAAAAATCCTTAAATTTATTCCAAGCGCGCCGTCTACTTTTTTTTTTTCTGGGCAATGAGCGATGCCCGTTCGCGAATGATTCATTCTTTTGAGTCAATTCTGTTCGAAGGCTTGATCAAATCAGTTGGCAGACCAGTGAATCGGTTCGCGAATCAGTTTGAATGATTCGTTCAGTTCCCTGCCGCACGCGCTGAGTCGTCTGAAGCAGTTCTCACTCAGAGTTGTAACATCAGGAGCGTTGAAGACGTGGCTTTGGATCTACAGTCAGCTGAAAGCAAATCTGCAAAGGCTATTGCTAGCTATGAAGATCTGATCTTTATTAGATGAGCACCGCGTGTGCTGTCGGTTCCACAGGTATAGATCCGATTACAGTACACGATACCATGACATTACCAGTTTGTTGTACATGTACCTTACACATTAAATGCATTGTGTAATTTATTCATTAAATAAGCTGTCACAGAGTATGAAATAAACACCCGCCAAACCCGCGTTAGTTCCAGGAGGAATGCCTTGCCATGACACAATTAATATTGATATTTTCACAATATTTAGGCTTGCAGAAATAAAGGCTACATTTGTTTACATTTTGCAGAACAGACGGAAGAAGATCCGTCAGTGTGCATTTGTTTCGTTATGTTCAGATGTTCTGTAGAGTTTTCACTCTTCTCTGTGTCAGAGGTTATATACATTTCTAATACATAATTAAACTTTAAAATATAATTTAATTTAACTCCGTGATGCAAATCAGAATTTGTATCAGCTGTTACTCCAGTTTTCAGAGTAATATTATCCTTCAGAAATCATTCTAATATACTGATTTATTACCAGTGTTGTTGAGGAAAGAAAAAAAAAAACAGCATATGCTGGTATGGTATGTTTTGAAGCTGGAATGCTGGTTTGTGCTGGTCATGTGCTGGTCTTGAGCTGGTGCTCAAACCAGCATCCCATGCTTCAAAACATACCATACCAGCATATGCTGTTTTTTTCAACAGGGAACAGTTTTGGTGCTTAATATTTTTTGGAACCTGTGACAGTTTGTTCAGGATTCTTTTATGAATAGAAAGCTATTAAAAAAACAAAACAGCATTGATAATAAATCAGGCTGATAAAAATTTTGATTTGCATCACTGAAATAAATTACATTAAATAAAAAAAATTTAAAAACGTATTTTGAACAGCAGTGTGTGTGTATATAAAACAATGTATCTAAATATCTATATATCTAAATAAAAATAGACTATATTCAGTATATCCAAAGTAACTAGTAACTAACTACTTGAGTAGTTTTTATCCGATACTTTTTACTCTTACTCAAGTAACTATTCAGACTATTACTTTTACTTTTACTTGAGTAAATATTTCTTCAAGTACTTTTACTTTTACTTGAGTACAGTTTTCGGGTACTCTACCCACCTCTGCTATATAGTAGGGAAAAAGAGTACGTGAAGAAAGAAGTACGTTCGTAAACTTAAGTATTCATAAAAGAGTAAGCGAGAAATCCTCGGATGTCCTACTGCTTCAGCCCAGTTTCTGAAGTGTTCATCCGATGGACAATTTTCTATCCCAGAAGCCCATGCGAGAGAGGATACGTCATCACCGTACAGGGCGGAGAACAGCGACGAGGGTGTTTACAAATGTGAGCATTACAAACCAAAACACGGTTCCTTGTGTTAAAATCGCTTTTGTTGAGCTACTGGAGAGCAAACTGTTGAATTGCTTAATGTGTAAACGCTAAACAGTAGAGTTTATTTGTGACTTTGTGGTAAAAACACAATTTATTATTTAAATCTTAAAGACGATTACTAAATGTCTATTTAAAATGTGGCAGGAAAATGTTCTAAAAAAATTGCATATGAGCACATCTAATAGACATGAAATAGACATCTGAGTGAGTGATGTATTTGTGTTATTATGTAGAATTCACTGTTGTCAAGACTGCTTTAGATGAGTGTAAGTAATGTAAATATAAACACATCTACATGAAGTTACTAAACGTAAATTATCTATTTTATTTGTCTATTAGTCTGTTGAAAAACTGAGGAATATTTGTGTTGGATAAAAATAGAGTGAATCTTTTCTGGATGTTACAGAGACAGATGAGACACACGTGTGTTTATCCAGTGAAGAGTGACTGATGAAGGAATGCTGCCATCAAAGGCTCTCAGTGAGTACACTACTAAAATGAATAAAATATCTGTTTAAATCTTAAGTTGTAGTTTATTTTAATTATTGTAATTTCAAACAGAGTTATTACAGCACTTTTCTGATTCTTGATTCCTGTTCATTTGCTGCAGATCTTCTGTGGTGGAGCAGGACCTGCAAGGAAAGGTGATAGCAGCATTTGTAAGAAAAAAGGGAGAAAACCTGAAACAAAAATATAAAGTAAGATATTTTTTTTTACTTCTAATACAGAAATCAAATGACATCGTGCTGTTAAAATGACTGCTTTTCTATTGTGTTTGTGCATTTTTGCATGATCTGAAATGTCTGCAGACTGGTGAGGATGGAGAAATCCACAGCAGCATCCTAGAAATGGTCCAGTGCCATGAATGAGACGCTCCATCACTCCACCTGCCCTTACTGCCTCATATGGACCGGATGCTGCTGTGTTCTCTTCATCCTCAGTGACCCCAGAGCCAGCGAGAGCATCTAGAGAAAGACCAAAAGACATGGAGGATGTGATTTTGGTCAAGTTTGTTCTGCTGGTTTCTGTTCATATAACATCAGTCAATGAAACCGGAGTTTCAGAAGCTTCAAAGTTTCAAGTTTTACTATGTTTAAATGTTTTACAGGTAGTTGTGCTCATGGAGCAGACACAGCGATAGCCAGATTGTCCCGCACATGTTCTCCCGCTCTTGCTTCAAGGTGGTGTGGCTCAGGGGGCATCATCATGGTCTTCCTTATCCTCCCTGTGCACTCAGACAATGATAGCCTCGATGTCCCTTTCCCATCCATGATCAGATTCAGTCTGACTGCAGCAATGAGAGGACTGTGCTGTGATGGACAGCAGAGACAGGTGAATGTGGGCATGGTGGTCAGCTGCAGAACTGGCACAGCTGTGTTGAGATGGCAGTAGGATATGGGTTCACCGCCTGTAAATACATAATTGTTAGAACAATAAGTTTGAATAAAGCTTTGTTTGTGTTGTTGACGTATATGTATGTGTTTATTGTGACTGTTACTTTTATTCCTTCTTTTACTCATTTATTCATGTTTCCTGTTCTTGTCAGTAAATAAAATATAATTATTTAATTAACGTATGCATTACATTTACATTTACATTTAGTCATTTTGCAGACGCTTTTATCCAAAGCGACTTACAATTGGGGAATACATAAAGCGATTTATCTTGAAGAGGCAATCAGACAGACAAAGTGCTTGTAACACCAAGTCTCAGGCATTGTTTAAATAAGTACAAGCTAGCAAGGGAAGGAATAAATAAAGAGAGATTTTTTTTTTTTTTTAAGTTTAGGATGAAGTCAAGTAGTGTCGAAAGAGATGAGTTTTTAGCTGTTGCTTGAAGATTGACAGGGATCCAGCACTCCGGATAGGGGTGGGAAGATCATTCCACCAGCCAGGAATGGTGAACGAGAATGTTCTGGAGAGTGATTTTGAGCCTCTTTGTGATGGTACCACGAGGTGTCGCTCACTAGCAGATCTCAGACTTCTGGAGGGGATGTAGATTATTAATAGTGAGTGCAAGTAGGCGGGTGCTGAGCCTGTGGTTGTTCTATAAGCAAGCATCAGTGTCTTGAACTTGATGCGAGCTGTGACTGGTAGCCAATGAAATGAGATAAAGAGAGGTGTAACATGGTCTCTTTTGGGTTCATTGAAGACCAGTCGTGCCGCCTCATTCTGAATCATGTAGAGGTTTGAATGTGTTTGATGGAAGTCCAGCCAGAAGAGCATTGCAGTAGTCCAGCCTAGAAATGACAAGGTCCTGGACAAGAAGTTGTGCAGCATGCTCTGTCAGAAAGGGCCTGATCTTTTTGATGTCGTGTAGTGCAAACCTGCAAGATCGAGCAGTCTCTGCAATGTGGTCTTTGAAGGTCAGCTGGTCATCAAAGATTACACCAAGATTTCTGACCGAAGTTGATGGGGTAATTGTTGATGAACCTAACTGGATCGTGAAGTCATGCTGTAGAGTCGGAGCGGCGAGAAAGACAAGAAGCTCAGTTTTTGCCAGGTTGAGCTGAAGGTGATGTTCTTTCATCCATGCCAAGATGTCCGCCAGGCAACCTGAGATCTGTGCAACTACCGTTGGATCATCTGGTTGAAAAGAGAGATAGAGCTGTGTGTCATCAGCGTAGCAGTGGTAGGAGAATCCATGTGCCTGTATGATGGGACCCAGTGATGTAGTGTATGTGGAGAAGAGGAGGGGTCCAAGAACCGATCCCCGAGGAACCCCAGTGACCAGTGGATGTGCTTTGGATACCTCCCCTCCCCAGGCCACCCTGAAAGACCTACCAGTGAGATAGGATTCAAACCAGCGAAGTGGAATTCCAGCGATGCCCAGTGATGAGAGGGTGGAGAGGAGTATCTGATGATTGACAGTGTCAAACGCGGCAGATAGATCCAGCAGAATGAGGACTGATGATTTGGAATGGGCTTTTGCAATTCGCAGGGCTTCAGTGACCAAGAGAAGCGCGGTCTCAGTTGAATGGCCACTCCTGAAACCTGACTGTTTAGCGTCCAATTTGTTGTTCTGTGAAAGAAACCATGAGACCTAGTTGAAGACAACACGTTCAAGTGTTTTCGCTATGAATCGAAGGAGAGAGACAGGTCTGTAGTTTTCTGTAAGAGTTTTTTGAGCAGTGGGGTTACCCGAGCCTGCTTGAACGCAGTGGGGAAGATACCTGTGAGGAGGGATGTGTGTGAGTGCCGGTAAGAGTGTGGGAGAGATTGCTTGCAGAAGGTGTGAGGGGATTGGGTCAAGAGGACATGTTGTAGGATGGTTGAAGAGGAGAGGTTTGGATACTTCAGACTCAGGAGAAGATGGGAGTTTTAGCAGTGGATGTGGTTGGTTGGAGGTCCTGTGTGTGTGGAGGTGAGAACTGATCACTGATCGATCTAGTTTTGTCTGTGAAAAAAGTTGCAAAGTCATCAGCTGTAATAGAAGTGGTGGTAGGTGGTGGAGGGGGACAGAGGAGAGAATTAAATGTTCTGAAGAGATTACGCATGTCTGGAGCGCTGTTGATCTTGTTGTGGAAATGTGAGGATTTGGCAGTGTGGACATCAGCAGAGAAAGATGAGAGCAAAGACTGATACCTACTCAGGTCCGACGGATCTTTTGATTTGTGCCATTTTCTCTCTGCCGCTCTGAGTTTAGTCCGATGTTCACAAAGAACATCAGATAACCAGGGGTTAGAAGGGGCAGCCCGTGCTGACCTAGAGGAGAGAGGACAAATGTCGTCTAGACAAGAGGTTAAGGTAGAGCATAAAGTGTCAGTAGCTGCGTTTACATCCAGAGATGAGAAATGGGTAGGTGAGGGAAGAGAGGAGGATACTACAGAGGAAAGATGGGAGGGAGAAAGGGAGCGTAGGTTTCGTCTAAAAGTAACCGGTAGGGGGGTTGGTGACACACGGGTAGCAAAATGTAATGTAAATGAAATTAAGAAATGGTCAGAGATATGTAGCGGTTGTACCAGAATGTTATCTGCAGTACAATTGCGTGTGTAAATTTAATCAAGTTGGTTGCCTGATTTGTGCGTGCTAGTAGTGGTAAGGCGTTTGAGATCAAATGAAGCTAGGAGTGAATGGAAGTCTGTAGCATAAGGCTTGTCTAGGTGAATGTTGAAATCACCAAAGACTAAGAGTGGAGTGCCATCCTCCACGAAAGAGGACAACAACCCGTCCAGCTCCTCTAGGAAGGTGGCTAGAATTTGGCCAGGGGGCGGTAAATTACCACAATCTGGAGTTTTATAGGAGCTGATACAGTATTGGCATGAGATTCAAATGAGTTGTAATTGCATAGGGGAGAGCGGGTTGAGTATTTCCAATTGTTTGAAATGAGCAGGCCAGTGCTCCCACCCCGGCCAACTTGATGTGGGGTGTGAGAGAAAGAGAAATTATTAGAGAGAGCAGCTGGGGTTGCTGAGTCTTCTGGACGAATCCAGGTCTCAGTCAAGCTCAAGATGCTGAGCGTGGATTTTAAAGAGTGGATTTTCACTTCGGAGTGAAAACAATCATGGCCGCCATATTGAAGGGTCGTTCCAAACCGAAGTGCTCAAAACTGGCCACTTCAAAGGGCCCTTCGGAATGAAGGATTTCAAAGGGTACAACTGATGGACACTTTGGGCTCCCATGATCCTTTGCGCTGATTCTTTCCATGATGACGGCACCTCCGTGTGGGCGCGGGATGATGACGCAGAAGGGCACTTCAAGAAACAGTTGTTTGGTCCCCTACACCCTTCAACCCTTCAAAGCTCTCACTCCGGAGGGTAAACCCTTTGAAGGGATTAGGGCATAGGCCCGGATGAGCCCTTCCGAATGGAACGCAGGGTGAGACTGAAAACTATTCTTCTTCTTCTTGGTGTTTTAATGGTGGATGGCATACAACATTTAGGTGCATTACCGCCATCTACTGATTAGGATCATAATCTACCCTTGAATTCACTATATTCTATTATATCAACCAGTGTCCTTTAAATGCTGTATTAAAAATTTTAAGCATTTTATCACCTGATTTATTATTGGTATTATTTATTTATTTTTTCTTCAAATCAAATTTATCTTTATTTCCCTTGAGGTCAGCAATCAGAATATTTATTTGCATTTCATTATAACATGTTTTACATTTTCCTCCTGATTACCATATTCACACTTTCTGGTTTCATGTCTCCCTGTTCTATTCAAATTGCTATTAAAAGCAGTATGACCAAATCTAAGCCTTGACCAGAGGTGGGTAGAGTGCCCAAAAACTGTACTCAAGTAAAAGTAAAAGTACTTGAAGAAATATTTACTCAAGTAAAAGTAAAAGTAATAGTCTGAATAGTTACTTGAGTAAGAGTAAAAAAGTATCGGATAAAAAAACTACTCAAGTAGTTAGTTACTAGTTACTTTGGATCATATACCGAATATAGTCTATTTTTATTTAGATATATAGATAAAATGTATACATACATACATATACATATACAGGAGCATCTCAATAAATAAGAATGTCGTGAAAAAGTTCATTTTTTCTTGTAAGTTATTTCAAAAAGTGAAACTTTCATATATTTTAGATTCATTGCATGTAAAGTAATACATTTTTTTTTTTTTTAAATGTGGTTTTAATTTTGATGATTAGAGCTTACAGCTTATGAAAGTCAAAAATCAGTATCTCAAAATATTAGAATATTTATATTTGAGTTTCAATTAATGACCATTCCTACAGTACAAATTCCAGGTATCTCTTGTTCTTTGAAACCACAATAATGGAGAAGACTGCTAACTTGGCAATATTCCAGAAGATGAACATTGACGCCCTCCACAAAGATGGTAAGTCACAGAGGGTCATTACTGAAAGGTGTAGCTGTTTACAGAGTGCTGTATCAAAGCATATTAAATGGAAAGTTGACTGGAAGGAAGAATTTGGGTAGGAAAAGGTGCACAAGCAACAGGGATGACTGCAAGCTTGAGAATACTGTCAAGCAAAGCTGATTCAAACACTTGTGAGAGCTTTACAAGGAGTGGACTGAAGCTGGAGTCAGTGCATCAAGAGTCACCACGCTCAGACTTCTTTAGGAAAAGGGCTACCAATCCACTTCTGAACCAGAAACATCGTCAGAAGCGTCTTACCTGGGCTGTGGAGAAAAAGAACTGGACTGTTGCTCAGTGCTCCAAAGTCCTCTTTTCAGATGAAAGTAAATTTTGCATTTCATTTGGAAATCAAGGTCCCAGAGTCTGGAGGAAGAGTGGAGAGGCACAGAATCCATGTTGCTTGAAGTCCAGTGTGATGTTTCCACAGTCTGTGATGATTTGGGCTGCCATGTCAACTGCTGGTGTTGGTCCACTGTGTTTTCTGAAGTCCACAGTCAACGCAGCTATCTACCAGGAAATTTTAGAGCACTTCATGCTTCCTTCTGCTGACAAGCTTTATGGAGATGCTGATTTCTTTTTCCAGCAGGACTTGGCACCTGCCCACACTGCCAAAGGTACCAAAAGCTGGTTCAATGACCATGGTGTTACTGTGCTTGATTGGCCAGCAAACTCGCCTGACCTGAACCCCATAGAGAATCATAGAATACAGTAAATGAACATACTTTCCAGAAGGCCAACAATTCACTAAAAATGTTTTTTTTTATTGGTCTTATGAAGTATTCTAATTTGTTGAGATTAGAGCCTAAATCATCACAATTAAAATAACCAAAGACTTAAACTACTTCAGTCTGTATGCACTGAATTTATTTAATACATGAGTTTCACAATTTGAGTTGAATTACTGAAATAAATTAACTGTTCCATGATATTCGAATTTATTGAGATGCACCTATATATATATATATATATATATACACACACACTGCCGTTCAAAATACCTTTAATGTTTATTTTAATATAATTTATTTCAGTGATGCAAATCAGAATTTTTATCAGCCTGATTTATTATCAACGCTGTTCTTTTTTTTAAGGACCAGCTTAAACCAGCAAAGGACCAGCATAAACCAACATCCCAGCTTCAAAAGACACCTAACCAGCATATGCTGGTTTTTTCAACAACACTGGTAATAAATCAATATATTTGAATGATTTCTGAAGGATCATATGACTCTGAAAACTGGAGTAACAACTGATAAAAATTCTGATTTGCATCACTGAATTAAATTAAATTATATTTGAAAGTATATTAATTATGTATTATAAATGTATATATGTATATAACCTCTGACACGAAGAAGAGTGAAAACTCCTCACATGACCACTACAGAATATCTGAACATAACAAAATAAATGCATATTGACGGATATTATTCCGTCTGTTCTGCAAAATTTAAACAAATGCAGCCTGCGTCTGAAAGCGTAAATATTGTGAAAATATCAATAGGCCTATTAATTGTGTCTAGGCAAGGCATTCCTCCTGGAACTAACGCGGGTTTGGGTGTTCATTTCATACTCTGTGACAGCTTATTTAATGAATAAATTATACATTGTGTTTAATGTGTAAGATACATGTACAACAAACTGGTAATGTCATAGTTGTATCGTGTACTGTAATCAAATCTATACCTGTGGAACCGACAGCATACGCGTTCATCTAATAAAGATCTTCATAGCTAGCAAACCATAGCCTTTGCATATTTGCTTTCAGCTGACTGTAGATCCAAAGCCACGTCTTCAACGTTCTTGATGTTACAGCTCTGATTGAGAACCACTTCAGATGACTCAGCGCGTGCGGCAGGGAACTGAACGAATCATTCAAACTGATTTGCGAACCAATTCACTGGTTTTCCAACTGGTTTGATCAAGCCTTCGAACAGAATTGACTCAAAGAGAATGAATCATTCGCAAACGGGCATCGCTCATTGCCTAGAAAAAAGGTAGACGGCGCGTTTGGAATAAATTGAAGGATTTTTAACTTGTATTGCATTAAGATAAAGTAACGAAAGGAGCGTCGCCCACAGTAACTAAGTAAAAGTACCGTTTTTTCACTAAAAATGTACTTGAGTAAGAGTAAAATCACCCATTTTTAAATATACTCTAAAAGTATCAGTTACCCAAAAAATTTACTCAAGTAAATGTAACTCGTTACTACCCACCTCTGGCCTTGAGAATGTAGTTTCTTCATATCTATTTCTTCATGTTACTCTATATTTACCTTTGGATGCTATACAACTAATCTCTGTTCTTTCTTCTTCCCATTGTTTCACATTAATATAAAGTAAACGTGGAAATGAATGAGACAGATCTTTATTTACTCTCTCTTTATTGACAAGATAAAGCATCTCAAGAGCATAAAATGAAAAAGCATGATGCAAACCTACATGACAGTATTTCTTACATCTGCATTTTGTAAAACACACCATATAAGTGGAAGAATAACTTGTTCAAAATAAAGCAAAGATGAAATTAAAAATAAATCAGCCTTTTTTTCAGCTTAGTGAACAATAACATTTTGAGCCTGTAAAACCCTTTTACAAACTATGCATTAGAAGAGAATTTTGAACATAAAATTAAACATGTAATAAAGCATAATTATATCATTTATATCATGAAGCAAAATTGTATACAAGAATAAAACTTTAAATAACATATTTAGCCCTATTCGGACAGTAATTGTTTATCATATGGACATCTGTTATTGTATAATATATAATCCTATTTAATATTTGATTATTTAAATCTCCTGTTTAAAAATAGGAAAAAAGTTGTGCTATAGTTGTATATAGTATAATTATACGTGATATAGTTATGCATATAACTGTGTATAATACACGTTTTAAAATTGTACTGCATACCTGCTGCTGTCATAATAAAGACCCATTTCGAATGTTTACGTTGTAAGGTCCACGAATTTGGTCCAAGGACAGTATCCAATCGTGGGTGAAGGTTTCCTGCAAGTTTGGTCTTTTCAGCGTGCAGTTATTAAATTTAGGTTAAATTCAAATCTGGCTCCATTTTATTATGACCTCGAACTTAGGTTGAAAGGCAAATTGGTCGTTTGTCTGATTATTAATTATTCCTATTATTCTTCTGACATTTGATTATTCTAGTTAATTCTTTACTTTATATTTACTCGTTCATTAGGAATCTATGTCGCTCAGGGTGTATCACGCCGGCCGATGTACGTGTACCCCACGATTACAAACTCTCCAGTCTGATCATTAGTCAGAGGTTATGACTAACTATTTAATAGGTTGCCCATGCTTACCATTATTTAAATAGTGGTTCTGTTTAGCCCCCTACAGTCACCCATGTAACAACTTAGTTAAAGCTCAAACAATAATCAGAGGTTATTCTAGTACTATGAAGTATGCCCGAACCATGCTAATACTCCAATAATATTTTATCTAGCCCCCCATAGTTAATGCAGAGAAGTCTGAAGTCTGTAATCTCACCTGATGTGCCCCATTCTCCATCTAACCAGAGATTTAGTATGTACTAACCCTGGACGCAGATTTGCGGTAACATATGCCTTCACTTAATCTACTTGAGAAAATAATTTCAGAGTAAGTCAGAATAAATTCAAATGTAATAATTTATTATCAGTTAGGTAAATATGTATTATGCCAATTATACAGCCAATTCAAAGATATCAAATCAATACAAAACATCAAAATCTCAAAGATGAATCTAAGAGTAAGCATACCTGACTTGAGAAAAATACATAGTATGAAGTATGCGAACACACTTCATCCTATGGGCTCATTCCGGCTACAGAAGGCCCTCTTAGAATCTGTATTACCTTTTAGTTTACTATAGGGTGCATTTGGGTAATCTGGGACATTTTTTGCAATGTTGACTTCTGCGATTTATTTTGATATCTATCTAAGACATTAGATCAACACATTAGACTTTTCTGAAATCCCTAAGATGTTTTCTAACCACACCAGAAGAAATAATGAAGATATCATGCCCAGAGGAGACATGCCACACCTATAATGTTCTACATGAATGCAAGTGGTATTTAGTCATGTTTGGTATCATTCTACTATTGACCATTCTGAGTGGGCTGAGTGAAGGGAAGGATGGGTGAGGGGAAGGAAGGAGATGAAAAGGAACTGATGCATATGTGAGAGAGGCATTTTCCCGCATTTTCTCTCAGTGGGATGTGGAGACAGATGTCTGTATGTTAATACACCGTGTTGGTGTTGTCCATCTCAGAAGTTCAAAGTGTCTGAGGTTCTGTAATTCTTACAACGTACTTTTCTTCTCTTTCTGCTCCCACTCGCTGTGGTGGAGCAATTATGAAGTATTGTTCTTTTAAATACTTTCCAGCATTTCAGAAATAAATATGCATGCAAATTACAGCGAAATACAACAGTTACCGTACAGTGTTCAGCAGTTGTCAAAAAGGTATTAAACATTGAATTTTAATTGATTTCTTCTTGTAAACTCAGAGATGTGAATTCGGACAGCAATTTAATTATCACACGACCTGGGTGTTTGTCAAAAAACAGTAGGTAATTTGACCAGGTATTTTTACAGGGGTGGTGAGAGATAAACAGCAAACATTCTGGATTCGGCCGGCAATAAAATGACTGACTACCCCCTGTAAATGGTGAAAATAACTTAAGCCTTGAGAAGCAATTACCGTCCGAATAGGGCTTTTCAATTGATCTGAATCTCACAGATGAAACTGCTGGTCTTGAAGATAAACTTGATGTTCTGTGACAAATTTAGATGATGTTTCTTATGACAGATTAATATGGAAGGGATCCAATGTCGCAGTTTAAAGCACTGTACCTGAAGATTAACTACTTAATGTGATTGTTTATTTTATGACTTCGTAGAGAAGACAAATTAGTGAAACTCTTCCCACATGCAGTGCAGTGATACGGTTTCTCTCCAGTGTGAATCCTCTCATGATTTTTCAAGATTCCTGACCGACTGAATCTCTTGTTGCAGTGTGAACACATGTACAGTTTCTCTCCAGTGTGGATCCTCTGGTGCTGTTTCAAATGATCAGCTGTAATAAAAGTCTTCTTACATTAGATACACACCGGTGTGAGAGATCATATGTGCTTTGAATGTAAGAAAACTGTATGAATGTGATCAATGCAGCAAAACATTTTCATGGGCTTCAAACCTGAAGGATCACCTGAGAGTTCATTTAAAGGAGAAACCACATTTCACAAGAACAGAGTTTAAATGTTCATCAGAAGATACACACTGATGTGAGAGATTATATGTGTTTTGAGTGTGAGACTTTTATTACAGCTAAAGAACTAAAACAGCACCAGATGATCCACACTGGAGAGAAACCTTACAAGTGTTCACACTGCAACAAAAGATTCAGTCGGTCAGGAGACCTGAAAAACATGAGAGGATCCACACTGGAGAAACCGTATCACTGCACTGCATGCGGAAGAGTTTCACTAAATCATCTAATCTACGGAATCATAAAATAAACAATCACAATAAGTAGTTTATCTTCAGGTCCACTGCTTTCAAGTGCTACACCGCATCTCTTCCATATTAATCTGTCATAAGAGACATCATCTAAATTAGTCACAGTGAATAAAGTTCATCTTCAAGACCAACAGATATCTGTGAGATTCAGATCAACTCAAAGAGAGAGTTCCTCCCCTAAGAACAATAAGTTTTATTCTTGTAGACAACTTTGCTTTATGTTATAAATTATATTATTATGCTTAATTACGAGTTTCATTTTATGTTCAAAATGTTCTTCTAATGCATATTTGAATAAGGTTTACAGGTTCAAAATGTTCTTGTTCATTAAGCTGAAAAAGAGGCTGATCTATTTTTAATTTCATCTTCACTGTTGTTTTTAAAACAATTAGTTATTCTTCCTCTTAGGGTGTATTTTACAAAATGCAGGTGTAAGATATTCTGTCATGTAGGTTTGCATCTGATCCATCTTCACTTTTATTCACTTGAGATGCTTTATATCTTGTTAGTCAATAAAGAGACAGATCTGTCTTTTACTTTATATTTGCTTCAAGTATTAAACTTTTGTTGACCACTTTTGTTGTCTACTGATTTTTCTTGTGTCATGAAAGAATGATTTAATAATTTTAGTTACAGACTGTCTACGTCAGTAACTGTTTTAACATTATTTTTGTTTGATACGTTGTTTAATAATATTTTGTAGTTTGCAGAATTTGGTGTGTTTTTGATCATCATTCGCTTCAGTGTGAAGTTCTGAGGTGAGCGGTTCACACTGTTTCACGGAGGCCTAATTGTAAAAAACACGTTTCTTATTTTGCGTCATTTCTGAATAGTTTTTATCGGTCTCAGTGCTATTTGTGTGCCTGCTAACATTTATAGCTATCTAAAGAAGGTTTTTTCTTGTTTCAAAACGACAAGCGGAAACCATTTTGTTGTTATGAATGTTGTTTTTAGAAAAATGAAGTACATTTAGATTCATGTGGACAAATCACAACGTGCGATAAAGATAGCTGAAGATAGTTGTCCATGTCTTTAGTGTTTTTTTCTGTATCACTTGAGAAATTATTTTTCAATAGAGCACTTTAATAGGCTTTCAGTAAATTTTGTGACTTAAATAATCAGTTTCTATCAGCAAACACTCAGAATAAAGTGAGATGATCTGCTGCTGATCCTGAATGGCTTGTTTAATGAGTGTTTATAGTCTGAAGCTCATCAATATTATCAGCTGCTGAAAATCCTCTTTATTTCATGTCAATAGATCCTGTTTTCACCTCATTCATTATGCTGATGACTTCAGGTCTGTTAATTGCCACATTAAGCTCATTTTATTGGTGTAACCAGACTTCAGCAAATGACAGACATCAGCTGTTGTGACATAACAAGATGTAACTTTTATGTAATGGGATTCTTTAATACTGTTTATTCTTTAATACATTTTAGGTAAACAAATTAATTATAATTGTGGATTTGATTAAGCATCGAATAGTTCTTACTACAGAAACATTGGATGTAACTGTATTTTTTTAATATAGATAATTGTACCTTATTTTGTAAAAATGTGTAAAAAAAATATTTTGGTGTAGCTGTTGTCTGCTTTCACTTCACATGATTTATCAATATTTTTACCATTTTTAACTTTAATTTCAGACCTAATGAAGGAGAAACAACAGCATGTCAAAACTGGAGAAAAAACTCGCTTAGAGACTGAAAGTATTTCTTTACTGAAAAGAATAGACAGGAAAAGTTTCACCTGCTCTCAGTGTGGAAAGAGTTTCACATACAAACAGAATCTCAATGTTCACATGAGGATCCACTCTGGAGAGAAACTGCATGAATGTGATCATTATGGAAAAACATTTTTGTGGGCTTCAAGCTTGAATAAACACCTGAAAGTTAATTCAAAGGAGAAACCACATTCATGTTCTGTGTGTGGAAAGAGTTTCACAACTGCAGAGTTTAAAAGTTCATCAGAAGATACACGCTGGTGTGAAAGATCACATTTGCTTTGAGTGTGAGAAGACTTTTATTACATCTGATCATTTGAAACAGCACCAGATGATCCACACTGGAGAGAAACCTTACAAGTGTTCACACTGTGATAAGAGATTCAGTCGGTCAGAACATCTGAAATCACATGAGAGGATCCACACTGGAGAGAAACCGTATCACTGCAGTGCATGCGGGAAGAGTTTCGCTCATTTGTCTAATCTACGGAGTCATAAAATAAACAACCACATTAAGTAGTTTATCTTCAAGTCCATAATAAGGCCTATTTCTCGATAAAGCTTTTAAAAGCCTAACAAACTGAACTTCACCTTACACCTGACTGTCTGCTTGTCCGTCTACGTCAGTAACTGTTTTAACATTATTTTTGTTGGATACTGTAACGGGGTCAACGAGAGGTGAGGCGTGCAGATCCATTTGCAAGCTTTTATTTAAAGTCAGAGACATGGTCATAACAGGCAGGTCACACAAATGGCAAACAGGTATATAGAGGGCAAGGCAGAAGAGTACTCAAGTGAACGGGCGTGGTCTCAGATCGGCGAACAATATCTAGGGGTAATCCAGGTACACAAGCAATAATCTGGGCAGGGGCGCACAGAGTCCGAGACAGCTGGCAAAGGGTTAATCCAAGATACAACGGCAGAAATCAGAACACGAGGAAACCGACAAGGCAAGACTAAGACAACTAAGTAGACAAGACTAAACAAACACAGAAAGGCTCGGTAAAGCAGCTATCGCTAGGAGAGGGATATATGCAGAACTAAACACAGAGCTAAGCATAAACACAGAATGGCTTGGTAAGGCAGCTAACACTAGGAGGGAATATGGACCCAGTAGTATGTCTGGAGTCAGGCATAAGGAAAACATTGATGAATAAAGAGACTGTGGGGGCAGTATTTTTCGACATTGAAAAGGCGTATGATATGGTATGGAGAGAGGGTTTGCTAATGAAACTGGAAAAAATGGGAATAGGAGGGAGATTGTATAACTGGATTAAATAATTCTTGGAAGCAAGATCAATTAAGGTGAGAGTGGGAGACTTGATATCATCTAAAGGAATGACAGAGAATGGTACGCCTCAAGGAAGTGTCATTAGCCCATTACTTTTTATAATAATGATAAATGATGTGTTTGAGAGAGTAGATGAGAGTGTTCGCAGATCTTTATTTGCTGTTGATGGAGCTCAGTGGTTCAGGGGTGGAAATATAGAGTATGTGGTGCAGAAAATGCAAAGTGCATTAAAAGTGGTTGAAGAATGGTCATTTCAGTGTGGGTTCAAATTCTCTGTGGAAAAAAACAAAGGAAGTCCTCTTCACTAACAAAAGGAAAGGAGTTGACACCAAAATCATAATCTAGAACAGGTGTCTAAAATAAGATTTCTAGGTATGTGGTTAGACAGTAGACTTACATGGAAAGAACACATTAAAGGGATGGACGATAAATGCAAGAAAGTGTTGAATATAATTAGATGTGTGGCATCAAAAACAATTTACATAATGTTAATCAGATCTATACTGGACTATGGCTGTGCAGTATATGGCTCTGCAGCAAAAGACACATCTTGGAAAATTAGAAACAATTCAAGCACAGGCATTAAGGATATGTATAGGTCATCTCCCGTTTCAGCGTTACAAGTAGAATTGGGTGAGATGCCTCTCAATTTAAGAAGACAACAGTTAACTGCAGTATACTGGGCAAACTTAATGGCTCGGGATAACTCACATCCCACAATACATGTTCCAGAGAAATGTTGGGAGTATGGATAACGGGAATGTAACGGTTTTGGATGGATAACTGAAGATTTAGTAGAATAATTAGGTATTAAGGGATAAAGTATTGTCCCTAGAATGACCTTATCAACAGTTTTAGATTCTGCCTCAACCTACAGTTGATCTAAAAATGCTAGAAACAGGCAGAAAGAAGGAATGAGTGAATTTGAGGAAATCCGGGTAAGGGAATATTTGTGGATAGAGTATGGACATTTAATACAAGGTATAGCATGTCATTCCTAAATTACTCATTTCCAGAAAAGTAAGGATTTCAAATAAGTTATCAGTTTTTTCAGGAGTTAATTTCATTAATCATGGCTTTAAGGTGGATAAATGAAGCAGCTTTAAAGGAGGTTTTAGTATGCTCAGATTCTAGTTATGCTCTCTTGAGTATTGAAGAAAAATATTCAGTCACCAGACAGGATTTAATAGTTGAAATTTTGCAATTATAGATGTAAGAGCAAAAAGGGTGAGTAATATTCATGTGGGTTCCAGCCCGTGTGGAAGTGAAAGGTAATGCAGCAGCAGACAGACTGGCGAAACAAGCTGTGATGGACACCAGTATAGAAATGACAGTATCATATAGCAGATATGAAATTAAAACAATAATAATAAAAAAATAAATAAATAAATAAAAAATAATGCAAAGATGGCAACATCAGTGGGAAATGGAAAACAAAGGAAGACATATGTATTCAATACAGCCACAAGTGGGAATAGAAGAGAGGAAAACATACTATCCAGACTTAGAATAGGCCACACTGGACTTAATAAATCAAAGAAGTTAATGTCTAAGCATCCAACAGGTCTCTGTGATTGGTGTGGAGGAAGTGAAACGCTTGAACATGTCATGATGCATTGTGGGAGGTTTATGGAGGATAGAGAACAGTTATTAGAAGAGTTTAGGAAGAAAGGAGAGTATGATATTATTATTATTAAATACTTATTAAAGGGAGGCACAATAACTGATGTCTGTCGTTTGCTTAAGTCTGTTCACACCAATAAAATGAGCTT
>NC_081176.1:530613-614771 GCF_012432095.1 Onychostoma macrolepis
TCTAAAATGGACACCCAACATAATATATATTTACCATCTGAATCTAACCATGTCATGTCAACAAATGGAAAAGTCAGCATCTATTACGGGTGGTTGCTAAGGTACCTGGGCTGGTTGCTAGGGTACCGGGGTGGTTGCTAGGGTGTTGCTATGCAGTTGCTAAGGTACCTGGGCTGGTTGCTAGGGTACCGGGGTGGTTGCTAAGGTGTTACTAATATGTTGTTAGCATTATTAGCTAGTCACTAGCATGTTTACAGCATGATTAGCAAGTTACTAGCATGTTGCTAGCATGATTATCAAGTGACTGGCATGTTGCTAGCATGTCTCTAGCATGATTAGCAAGTGACTAGCATGTCGCTAGCATGTTTATAGCATGATTAGCATGTCACTAGCATGTTGCTAGCATGATTAACATGTTGCTAGCATGATTAGCATTCCGCTAGCATGTTTCTAGCATGATTATCATGTTACTAGCATACTGCTAGCATGACTAACATGTTGCTAGCATGTCTCTAGCATGATTAGCAAGTGACTAGCATGTTGCCAACATGATTTGCAAGTGACTAGCATGTTGCCAACATGATTTGCAAGTGACTAGCATGTTGCTAGCATGATTAACAAGTGACTAGCATGTTACTAGCATGTTGCTAGCATGATTAGCATGTTACTAGCATGTTTCTAGCATGATTAACATGTTACTAGCATACTGCTAGCATGTTGCTAGCATGATTAGCAAGTGACTAGCATGTTGCTAGCATGATTAGCAAGTGACTAGCATGTTGCTAGCATGATTAGCACGTTATTAGTATGTCACTAACATGTTTCTAGCATGATTAGCAAGTGACTAGCATGTTGCTAGCTTGATTAGCATGTTACTAGCATATTTCTAGTAAGGATTAGCATTTTTCTAGCATGATTAGCATGTCGCTAGGATAGATAGATTAGAAATATTAGATAGATGAGTTTGAATGAGTTTGAATGGGTTAGAAATAGTACATAGAAGGGAAGCTTGATTGAGTCTCAAAGGATTCTGGGAGTTTAAGTTTGAATTTTGACAGTTGGAGTTTGAATAGTCTTGGCTCATTTGAACATTCCGTCAATGTAAGTCTATGGGATTTTTATGATTTTTAATCTTCAGTTTTATGAAAACCATAAGTCTGATCAGTTAGAAAAGATATAGCACACCAGCGAGATCAGTCTGAAGATCTGGGCTGAGTTTGGAGTCTGTAGAGTTAAAGCTCTAGGAGGAGTAATAATGATACTAACACTAGTTTCTCCAGCTTGCATTGTGTGTTCATCAGTAGATCACTGAGGTGTTTCACTCCAGAGTCTCCGAGTTTATTCCAGCTCAGGTCCAGTTCTCTCAGGTGTGATGGGTTTGATTTCAGAGCTGAAGTCAGGATGAGACACTGTTTCTCTGTAATACTGCATCCATACAGACTGAAGACAGAAAGAGAAAAGACAATGAATCAGACACGTTATGTTCATGTGAGAGTAATTCATCATGTGTTAACACCATACAGTGCAATAAATAAAATGTTGCTAAAACCTGAAAATAATATCGTAAATAAATATATTTAGGTATTGGGTAGGATTAGGGATGTAGAATAAGGTAATGTAGAATAAGGCATTAATATGTGCTTAATTACTACTAATAAATGGCTAATATTCTAGTAATATGCATGCTAATAAGCAACTAGTTAAGAGACCCTAAAATAAAGTGTTACCAATATTTCATATCTTTTATTTCTTTCCTAAAATTCCCATTTCATCTTGTGTCTAAAACTGAGCATATTGTCTAAAATAAAAGCTGTGACTGCTGTGTATTTGTGCTTAAACTGATGCTGGTCTGCACATCACTACATCGTAAACACATCCGCTCTGCTCTGTCCAGTGACTCGATCAGCTTTGATACACGGATTCAACTTTGCACATCTAAATAAAACTGTAGGTTTGTCTGGGTGTAGATGTGAAGTGCAGTAATATTTCTCTGAAACAGGTAAGGCTGAAGAACCAATGCCTGCACAGAATAAAGCCCAGTCTGGACCGGTTCTGTTCGGTTGTGTTAGACGTTCATTAATCTGGTGGTTTGATGGCAGAGAGATGATATGAGCATCAATAAACACTATGAATATGTTCTGCTACAGCAGCACAGAACTATTCTGTTGCGTCCCATTAATAAACACAATGATAACAGTTCTGTCTCACTGGATAAAAGTGAAATGTTTGTGTAATTTTGGTATTATTAACTGAAATTATTGGATATTGGGTTGTGTATTTGACCTGCTGTATGGGCAACAAGTGAAGCGGACAGAAATGAGCTCATGTTTCAAATGTTTAGACAGACGCTTCAGACTGAACTGTGCAGTTTTAAAGTAAGAGCTTGTTCCACTGTATTAACTGGACAAACTTCTGTATAGACGGTTTCAACGACAACAACATAAACAAACGTTACTGCACATGTGCGCTTTTGTGGCCCTAACTTAACTTTAACTGCGTTTGTAGCCGGTGCCATTAGCCAGACCGATAAACAAACACAGACCGGAAGTTAACTTGGAGCCAGGCACGTGCGCCCAATGAAACAGTCTATACTCAGCAGAAAAACATTGTGCAATTTTGACTACAGAATCAATGAAGTAATAATGAAGTGCTTCAGCCACTTCAACTGGATTATTAATGGACGTAATGTAATGACAACATATCTGGAGCGGTCGAATGTGGCATCTACCTTTACATATCTATGGTACAACCAAACAACTCTCTGAGAGCAGAAACTATGGTAATGCAGGACTGTCAGTCATCAGATGTGGGCGGGGCCTAAACAATGTGATGTCACACTGCTCAGAGAATCAAAACAGCAGATCTAATGAGACGGATTTGGTTTAAAGGGGATTAAAAAACAAGGAGTGGGTGGATTTTTATCATTGTAGGGTGGTTGTGCTCACACACTGCCAACATATTTATGTCCAAACACTACCAGTAATTAGATTAGATTCAAGTTTGCCATTGTGCAGAGTAATCACAGAGACATATTTATATATTTTTTTATGGAGTTGTGGTGTTTTGGTACTGGTACAATGGTGACTGTTTTGAAGTAGGTGGGGACAACGGTCTGGAGCGAGTAGAGCTTGAAAATGTGTGTGAAGACATCAGCCAGCTGTTCTGTGCAGACCCTGAGCACTCGGTCAGGAAGACCATCAGGGCCAGACACTTTATGTGCGTTCACCCTGCTCAGGTAGAAGCACACCTCACTGGTTAAACAAGTGAGTGTCAGGTCGTCAGGTGAGGGCTCAGCTTTGATGGGTGCTTCTGTGTTTATACGATCAAAGCAAGCATTAAAGGGTTTCAGTTCATCTGTGAGGGCATACGTTGGTGGTCAATGTTTTTAAATTTGTCTTCAATCCTCAGTTTGTAGTCAGTATTCATGATCACATTCAGCAGTCACAGCAGAAGTTAGAGACAAAATTTAACTGAAGTCTGTTTAAAAGTTGTATGAATCTATTCTAAGAAGGTTGGAAGCTGTATTAAAGACAAACGATGGTAAACACATTAATAAAATACTGGCTATTTCTAATGTGTTCACATTATTTTCTCCAACCCCTGTGCACTTAAAGGGAGAGTTCACCCAAAAATGAAACTTACCCCATGATTTACTCACCCTCAAGCCATCCTAGATGTATGTGAATTTCTTCTTTTAGACAAATATAATCAGAGTTATATTAAAAATGTCCTGGCTCTTCCAAGCTTTATAACGTGGGGTCGAACTCAAATGAGCATTGAAACAGACTACTGTAACATTACTAGTCATGTAACATGTGAAATAATGTAAGATACTCACAGCAGTGTGTTGAGTTGACAGTGTTTATCCTGCAGTAGAGCAGCGATCTGATTCACTCGTGTGTCTCTTAGTTCATGTCCACTCAGTTTCAGCTCTCTCAGGAGTAACGGGTTTTTACCCATAATTCCAGTCACATACTGACAGGCTTCATCTGCAGCAGGACCCAAAAACCTACAGAAGAGAAGATGAAGCTGGATTCAATTCAATGTGCATTTCATCACAAAATATTTAAAGATTATCAAACACGGTTTGTAATGAAAACCTCTAGTTCAAGTTAACAGTTGAACATTTAAATAAAAAAATGTATTTATTTTTTTTTAAAAGAAAGACAAGCGTCAAAAATAAATTATTTAAAAGAAACTCAGGGGCAAATGTTCACCAAATCATGATTTTCAAAAATCTCAAGATCTTTCTGGCTTTTAAGCAGGAGATGAGGAAAGTTAGCAAAGAGATAACTAGCTTGTGACAGCTAAGCATTCACAGCAATATATTTTGTTGATCTTTTGATGCCGGATCTTCCTATTATTACTATTATTATTATTGCTTTGTAGCAGAATTCAAACACTTGATCCACTAACAGGGAACATGATCTGGGTTTAGATCATCTCTGGATAGTTTTATTTAACTGATGTCTGTTGATGCAACAGCAATTCTGCTCATTATGAGAGGAACTGCAGGTTCAGGCACTGAATGCGTGTGTGTGTGTGTGCACGTGCTCCGCGCCTATAGAATATTTTAAAATAAATACGGTGGGTAACTCGAAGCAAGGGTTTACAGATCACAATGCAAGCGGGAGAAGTCTCATATTACTGTCGGTCATCACGATCGCGGATGACAACATGCAGGATCAACACTGTTCATGTATCGCAGGGTACGATTAAATTAATGTACATTTAACCAGTTTAATATGAAGAAACAGTGAAATGCAGACCTTCGTTTATGTGTTTTTGACCTACACTGTACAAGACACGAGAACAGTCCACTATTAAGGTTTGTACATTAGCATGGACTCACTAACTTTAGCGTTAGCTAGTTTTAGTCAGAGATACCTTGAAGCACAAGATAACATTAACGTTCTGCTCGAGCAGATGAACATTGTAACTTAATGACTGTATGATAACCAGAAAATAAACGTTTTTGTCTTCATTTGGATTGGGGTTGAATGATTAGGGATATTTTGCTCTGTTTTGTTTGGATTCAGGAAATGTAATAAAATAAATTATATTGCCCATCCTCTCAGGATACCTGGAATCAGTGTCCTAACGCACGCTCGGTGAGGAGTATTAATTCTGTAGGGGGCGCTGTCGGCCTACTTCTAATAAAATGAAAGGAAAATACACAAATAATATTTAGACTGTTTATGATTAAATAAAGCAGTAATTGATGTCATAATCATGATTTTGTTTTGATTTAAAAGGTCAGAAGTTATAGCGTACATGACAAAAAAAACATAACTTAAATTACATAATTTTATATTTAATTATTCATTCATTAATGTGTAATGTGTTATATTTTTTAAACAAATTATGAGCTCTAAAAATTCTGAATTTTATAACTCTTTTGCTTAGATCATTTAAATCATAAAATAAAATGTTAAGGTTAACAGCATCATTCTGATAAAAAAAAAATGCAGTGATTAATATATAGTTTATTTATAGCTATTTTCAAATCTTCAATGTACTGTCATTATAAAATAACTTCATTGTTGTTTAATTCTAACAAATAAGTTCTTGTTAAAAACTAACCAAAATTAAAAATAATTATATATCGGCATCGGCTATTGGCCAAAATGAGTTAAATTATCTGCATATTGGATTTCGCAAAATCCAATATCGTGCATCTAAATATAATATATTTATACATAAGGTAATTAATTCACTTGCGTATCATTTATTTTGCATTATTTCATCACGTCTCACCTCAGTGTCTTCAGTTGACAGTTTGGATCCTGTAGTAAATCACTGAGCTGCTTCACTCCTGATTGTCCAGGATCATTCCCTGTGAGATCCAGCTCTATCAGGTGTGAAGGGTTTGATCTCAGAGCTGAAGACAGAGCTTTATAACCTTCTTCAGTGATACTGCAGTCTGAAAGTCTATTTAAAAAAAAAAAAAAAAAAAAAAAAAAAAAAAAAAAAAAAGATGTTATTCTTCCTTATAACACAGATTGTCATACAAGTACATGTTCTATAAAATAAAAATCTTAGGCCTGAACAGACCCTTTTCACGGTATAGCAGGGTAAAGTTCTATATTGGTGAACAAACTACAACAAATGCAATTTCTGCATTATTTTCCACAATTATAACCTACAGTTGCAATCAAATTTACTCAACCCCTCAGAGACTGCATTACTTTACAAATACAAGCTTGTCTGAAGATCCAGAATAAAATACAAAATTGCATCTATAACAGTTCACTGCCATACTAAAAGTGATAATGTCAATATATAATGTCATTTTTTAGTATTTTAATAACACAGGTATGTCATAATTATTCAACCCCTATTGAACATTGCTGTTTTTAAGTCACTTATTTATATGGTGGGGAATACAATTCTCAAAACACAATTAAGCCTTTAGAAGCTGTTACACACACATATGCAGTTAGCCCATGCGTGTGCTGAAGTTCAGTAGCAAAAATGGCAAAGTCAACAGAGCTCTCACAAAAGCTATAGAATAAATAATTGTATTACTTTAGAAAGTCTAAGACTATATGAAGATTTCCAAGACATTAAAAGCTTGCAGCCTTATTCCTTAGCTTTAAGTGTGTTGTACCAGAAAACCTTTGAGGGTGTTGAAGAAAAAGCATAATATCATAAAATGTTTAATCAGAGCAACTGACAAAAGCCTGCAATGTACAGCCAAAGACTTGCAAGATGAACCAATGAAAGGAGGAAAGCCATTTCAATGCAGTGTGTAAGAAAAACACTAGACAAGAATGGCCTTCATGTTGAGGCATCTTGCTGAATACCACTCTTGACCAAGAAGAACAAAAGGGTGACTTGAACTTGCTAAAATTCATTTGGGTAGATCTGAGGAGCGCTGGAAGAATGTTTTATGGAGTGATGTGACCAAACTGGGACTTTGGTGGATCAGTCCTGTTATGGGGTTGCTTTACTGTAGCGTGAGTGGAAATCATGGCCGTATGTAGGGCATCATGGGTTCTCTGAAGTATCAGGCCATTTTGACAAGAATTGTGATGCCTTTGGTGCAAAGACTGTATCTGATGATCAATGGACTTTCCTGCAGGACAGCAATCCAAATCTACTTCTGCTTGTTTCAGGGATCAGTCATAGAATGTTATTGAGTGTCCTGTTCAGTCTCCAGATTTAATTCTCATTGAAAATATCTGGTTGAATTTAAAGTAAGCAGTGGCAATGTGAAAACCAAAGATTTTTGGGGTTGAATAATTTTGATTGCAACTATTATAACCTTCTTCAGTGATACTGCAGTCTGAAAGTCTATTTAAAAAAAAAGAAAAAAAAAAAAAGATGTTATTCCTCCTTATAACACAGATTGTCATACAAGTACATGTTCTATAAAATAAAAATCTTAGGCCTGAACAGACCCTTTTCACGGTATAGCAGGGTAAAGCTCTATATTGGTGAACAAACTACAACAAATGCAATTTCTGCATTATTTTCCACAATTATAACCTACAGTTGCAATCAAATTTACTCAACCCCTCAGAGACTGCATTACTTTACAAATACAAGCTTGTCTGAAGATCCAGAATAAAATACAAAATTGCATCTATAACAGTTCACTGCCATACTAAAAGTGATAATGTCAATATATAATGTCATTTTTTAGTATTTTAATAACACAGGTATGTCATAATTATTCAACCCCTATTGAACATTGCTGTTTTTAAGTCACTTATTTATATGGTGGGGAATACAATTCTCAAAACACAATTAAGCCTTTAGAAGCTGTTACACACACATATGCAGTTAGCCCATGCGTGTGCTGAAGTTCAGTAGCAAAAATGGCAAAGTCAACAGAGCTCTCACAAAAGCTATAGAAGCTATAGAATAAATAATTGTATTACTTTAGAAAGTCTAAGACTATATGAAGATTTCCAAGACATTAAAAGCTTGCAGCCTTATTCCTTAGCTTTAAGTGTGTTGTACCAGAAAACCTTTGAGGGTGTTGAAGAAAAAGCATAATATCATAAAATGTTTAATCAGAGCAACTGACAAAAGCCTGCAATGTACAGCCAAAGACTTGCAAGATGAACCAATGAAAGGAGGAAAGCCATTTCAATGCAGTGTGTAAGAAAACACTAGACAAGAATGGCCTTCATGTTGAGGCATCTTGCTGAATACCACTCTTGACCAAGAAGAACAAAAGGGTGACTTGAACTTGCTAAAATTCATTTGGGTAGATCTGTGGAGTTCTGGAAGAATGTTTTATGGAGTGATGTGACCAAACTGGGACTTTGGTGGATCAGTCCTGTTATGGGGTTGCTTTACTGTAGCGTGAGTGGAAATCATGGCCGTATGTAGGGCATCATGGGTTCTCTGAAGTATCAGGCCATTTTGACAAGAATTGTGATGCCTTTGGTGCAAAGACTGTATCTGATGATCAATGGACTTTCCTGCAGGACAGCAATCCAAATCTACTTCTGCTTGTTTCAGGGATCAGTCATAGAATGTTATTGAGTGTCCTGTTCAGTCTCCAGATTTAATTCTCATTGAAAATATCTGGTTGAATTTAAAGTAAGCAGTGGCAATGTGAAAACCAAAGATTTTTGGGGGTTGAATAATTTTGAACTAATGTTTAGAGCCAGTTTGAATTCAATGTTACATTCTCAGAATCACTTAAAATTGTATTTAAAAAAAACTCTCTCTAATACTTTACTGATGCCTTTGTTGAATGGTTTTCATAAAATTGTGTTCTATACAGCAAAATGTCTTGCAGGTCAAAGGGGTTGAATAATTTTGATTGCAACTATTATAACCTTCTTCAGTGATACTGCAGTTTGAAAGTCTACAGAAAGACATATTAACATTTCCCATCACCTCAAAAAAGCAATCTGTTTGTCAATATTTTATAAATGTATCTTCACCAACTTGACATTACTGACCCATTCCTTGAGACACAGCACCAGTTTACAGACCAGCTGGAGCTTTACATTGATTCATGTTTAGATTAACCAGATTCAGACCTGAGTATCTGTAGTGTCTGTGAATTTCTCAGCAGACTGGAGATTTCTGTCACTCCAGAGTCTCTTATTTGATTCCTGCTCAGATCCAGCTCTCTGAGGTTTGAATTAAACGCTGATGCCAGAGCAGCACAACCTTCATCTGTAATACTGATGCAGTTTAACCTGTAGAAGACAGAACAAAACTAATTAAGATATACATACAATTACGCTAATAGCAGCTTTAGCTTCTATTTTTACCCACCAATATGAGATTTTCATGATAATCATACTGTGAAATTATTATTTATTTGATAAATATAATAATATTTTGTATTTTACAGTACAATACTTAAGCCTAAACCATACTTACAACACTACATAGAACAAGCAGCTTGGAGAAGGATTTCAGTTTTGAAGGATGGAATGATAAATTTACTATTGTGATATTTATGTCTTAATCTCTTTACTTTCGAATATTAAGCCCTCAGGGTTTTATTTTGGTGGAAAACTGAACAGTGACCTTTAAATTTCTGTGTTTAGTTCACAGCAGGTTTATAAAGACTTTCTTGTACAAATCTGTTAATATTTATTAACATAATCTGCAAAAAATATTGGAAATTACATTAATGTAAAATTAAGTGAACCTTTCAAATTCACATAAGCTCAAAATAACTCGCTCACCAGCCAATTATTATTATTATTTTTAACAGCCATTCAGAACTTCTACTAGCCAAAACAAAAATAAATCAAGATTACCAAAACCACATCTTAGATTAAAATATACTTCATATTAAATCTGATCCTGAATTATTGAATGCTTTCAGTTTTACGTCAGTCAAATTTAGTTTGGAGTTACAAATAAACAAAATAAAAAATTCTCCATAACTTATGTACCAGCATTTATTTTGTTTTTATTTCCAAATATAGCTCAGTCCAAAATGATTATTTAGTGGTAAATATATTAAAGGTTAATGGCGAGGCCGTTTCCTCACAAATATCTGCGAACTGAACTCCACTGTTATCCTTTAAAAAAAAGGCCAAATCGAGTCCTTGTCTCCAGCAGCTCCAGTAACAAGCGCTGCGACTCAGACTCAGATCTCACAGGCGTTACACACCGGATGTGACATCTGTACTCTATTCTGATGTTCAAGCTTCAAAACAGTGAATCTAATCACTAGTGTGCAGGCAAATGTTCACTTAAAAAATGAACAAAGTGAATTTTAAAGACATGACACTTCTTTTCCAGTGTGCTGGATGCTAAATGTTGGAGGGCACTGGTTGAAGGACAGGATTTATTGATACTAACTCATTATCTGCTCACATGTAAATGCACTTCACTCGTAAGCACGTGGCACTGCAGACTGTATATTTAATTAAATAGCAGCCTTTTGTGATTTGATAACTGCACTAACCCATAATCACAATTTCAATTATATTTTGATTAATTGTGCAGTCCTGATGAGAAGTGTAAAATATTTTCAAATTTATGAAGCTGTGGTGGGTCACTAGAGTCTGGGTAATTAATGTTATACACTTTTAAAACACTTACTTCAGCTTTTCCAGTCTACACTGTACATTTTCAAACAGAGTCAAGATGATCTTCATTCCTGGGTTTCCTAGTTTATTCTCACTCAGATCCAGCTCTGTCAGATTTGAAGGGTTTGAGTTTAGAGCTGCAGCCAGAACATGAAAACCTCCTTCTGTGATACAGCAGTTATTCAGACTGCATAAAGAGAAAACACTTCAGTTTTAGTCTGAATATTTACCAGTTTTAGCTGACAGTTGACAAATACTGGTGATGAGTCACATATGATTTTTTTCAGTCAGCAATCTCTTATACAAGACACATGAAAAACACCCAGCAGCAAGAATTTAAAAGTGTCCTTGTAACAATGAAAAAACGTACATCAGTGAGTGGAGTTGACAGTGTTTATCCTGCAGTAGAGCAGCGATCTGATTCACTCGTGTGTCTCCTAGTTCATGTTCACTCAGATTCAGCTCTCTCAGGAGTAACGGGTTTTTACCCACAATTCCAGTCACATACTGACAGGCTTCATCTGCAGCAGGACCCAAAAACCTACAGAAGAGAAGATGAAGTAAACTTCATTTCATAAATAAACTTGAAAAACAACATCTGACTCTAAAACATTTTGTAAATTCATCCCTTTCACAGTGTTTTAATGAAATATTCTTTATAAATAAATTGCCTGCATATTTATTTTGCATTATTTCATCACGTCTCACCTCAGTGTCTTCAGTTGACAGTTTGGATCCTGTAGTAAATCACTGAGCTGCTTCACTCCTGATTGTCCAGGATCATTTCCTGTGAGATCCAGCTCTATCAGGTGTGAAGGGTTTGATCTCAGAGCTGAAGACAGAGCTTTATAACCTTCTTCAGTGATACTGCAGTCTGAAAGTCTAAAATAGAAATGAAAATGTAACATTCAACTGATTAATGTGTTATTCTAGAAATTACCTTTACAATATTAATCCATTAAGTGAATTATTTGTGTTCCTTGTCAGTTTACTGTGTAATTTAGTGTACAACTGAATCCAAAAGGCCTAGAGACCTTTAATATTTTACACATCAGCTCACCTGAGATCCTTCAGTTTACAGTTACTGAAAAGGGTCATGAACTGAGAAATTACATTTCCCTTGATCTGGTCTTTTGACATGTAACAGGTCGGTGTACTATAAAAACATCCTGTAAGTTTCAGAACTCAAAACTTTAACCCGGGTTTTCATCTGTCAACTTTCTTATCACAGAGTAACTTCCAAACGGTGATCCATGCTTTTGTAACAACTCGTTTAGACTATTGTAATTCACTTTATTACAGTGTTTCTCAGTCTTCACTCTCTTGTCTGCAGCTAGTGCAAAACACAGCTGCTAGATTACTCTCTGGCACCCACAAGTATGAGGGCAAGCGTGGGTCGACGATCAGCGAACAGTATCCAACAGGGCAGGGCAAAAAGAGTTAATCCAGGTACACACCAATAATCCAGGCAGGGGAATAAAGTCCGAAGGGTGAGACAGGGGTAAATACAGGGAACACAAACTAGAAAACAACAAACAGGTTCCGTATAGCAGCTAACACTAGGGGAGTGATAAACGCAGAACAACACTGGAACTGAACAGAAACACAGAATGGCACGGTAAAGCAGCTAGCGCTAGAAGAGAGCTAAACGCAGATCAATACTCGGCAAAGAGGAAGTCCATGGTTTATGTAGGGTGTGTGATCAGTGCAGTCAGCTGTGTGTGCAATCAGTGTAATCAGCTGTGTATGTGTTATCAGTGCAATGGATGATGGGAAATGCAGTCCAGTGTGATGTATGGTGTGAGAGTCAATGTGGTGAGCGAGTGACCTCTGGTGGTAGGTGAACAGAAGTTCATAAGCGAATTTGTGACATTAACAGATGGATCTGAATTCTAACCAAACAAAAGGGATTGTCACAAAACTTACCTCATTATCTCTAATTTGCAATTTATATTATTCAGTCCAGTGCAGAGCTGCTTCACTCCTGAATCCTGCAGGTTATTATTGCTCATGTTCAGCTCTTTCAGACTGGTATCTGATCCAAGAACTGTAGCCAGAGCTGAACAGCTTTTGTCTGTTAAGCCACAATCATTTAGCCTACAAGAGAAATAAAACAAATCACAGAGTTAGATACATGCAATATATTTGTTAAATACAAAATTTAATTTATACCAATTATTTTTACATGAACAAAATTTTAATATATACACTGTTTTATCTAGGAAATTTGAATCAATTAATTATACTAACTAGCATGCTTGAATAAAACTTAAAATATGTAAATTAATAATAGGTGTATATCATTAATGGCAATGAGTTATACATTTAAAAGTGCTGCTCTATTATCTTGAGGTCTCTGAGGTTAATAATTTAAGCATCAGCTGATTCACGTCTACCTATAGGAATACAAAGCCTATCACTACTTCCTTATATAAGGTCCATTCAGTATTATTCAGCAGTCAGGACTTGGCCTTCTGATATTCCTCATTGAGTCAGACTTCATCCTGAATTATGTTGTTACATTAAATTGTCATTATGTTTGATGATAGTGGCCCTGACAGAAATATCCAACATATAGCATGTAACTATATACTATATGAAATACTAAAATAGAAATTATTGGATGAGAACTGAACTGAGCTGATGTTGTCACAGTTTTTCTCCACAGCTGCTTTATAAATGAATTAAACTCACTCTTAAATTGATGGACTTTACATATTTACTGAACCAAACTGAATCAACATTAAACTGATTTTAACTGAATAATGACTATTTTCTATTGTCTTTTTAGAGTTACTTTGCAGCAGAATTGAATTCTGTTTTCATCACTGATTCACTATTTTCTTGTTTATACCTGTAAAGCAGCTTTGAAACTATCTGAATTGTATAAAGTGCTATATAACAGGTCTTTACTTTACTAGTTAACTTTTTCTTTTTCATCATGAGAGAACATTTTCATTATTCATGTAGTTTGTTTTAGAGGATACTTATTTTAAGCAAACTATAAAAATTGTCCAGACTTCAAGAGGAAAACCTTGAACTCTCATACAGTATATTATATCAGTAAATGTAATACAAAAATAACAATAGCCTGAAAACATCTTATGTTAGCTTTTGATATCCAATTATATACAAACAGATATGCATTATCAGATACAAATGAACGTTAAGTTATCCCTACCTTGAACATAACCAAATACATTCTGTAAACAGTATAGCACAATGTGTCAGTTTAGGACAGAGTCAATGACAGATCAAATCACAAAACTTACCTCAGTATCTCCAAATGACACTTCATATTTTGCAGTCCAGTGCAGAGCAGCTTCACTCCTGAATCCTGCAGATTATTATTGTTCATGTTCAGCTCTTTCAGACTGGAATCTGATCCAAGAACTGTAGCCAGAGCTGAACAGCTTTTGTCTGTTAAGCCACAATCATTTAACCTACAAGAGAAATACGATTACAGAATTAGATAGAATGCATTTTCTAAATACAAATAATAAATATATGTCATCTATAGCTTTAATTACAATGAATTATATTTGAAAGTGCTACTTCCATGGTTTCAAAGAAAAGCATTACTGAGTAGTATGGATTCTCATCCGTGAAATGCGCCACTTCCGGTATTTTGCCGGTTAGTCGACGCCAGCAAAATGAAGTCGAAGATTTTTAAAAATCGAATAAAATCAACGAATCGCGACAGCCCTATTACTGAGTGAATTCTGATTAAACACCTTTACCATTGCGATCATGTGCTCAACATCGTCTACAATGCACAATGCTGTAAAAGATGTTGTAAAAACACAATGCTCACAATAAATATGCACAGGAATGTTTGAAAGCAGCAGCCTATCAGCGAATACCACACTGATCCGGTATTTGGTTCTACTGATACTGCAGAAAGGCTGGAATTATACATTAAAATAAAATCAGAATCACTAGGTAGCTGATTATCTGTTGACATTTACTGCAAAAATTTGATGGACTAACCATCTACTAACATTAGCTGAGAATGAAACATTTTGTTCTCCTTGAAACAATTAAAGAAAAACACAAAAATATTTGTAAAATAATTTTGCAGAACAAGTTTTCACTAATTGATTTTCCAGGTTTTCCAGGATGCATGGGAACCCTAGACAAATGTATTTTTCAGGATGAAAGCAAAAAAAAAATTTAACTTACAGAGCTCTTTTGGAGGTTTTGATGACTGCTGATAATCTAATGAGACACTCGTCTGATTTCTTGAATTTCTGAAGCTCAAACTCCTCCAGCTCCTCCTCTGATGTCAACAACACAAAGGCCAAAGCAGACCACTGGGCAGGTGAAAGATCAGCAGATGAGAGACTTCCTTCTCTAAGGTGGGTCTGAATCTCTTTCACCAGAGTTTGGTCGTTCAGTTCATTCAGACAGTAGAACAGATTGATGGATCTCTCTGTAGACAGATCAGCTTCACATTTCTGCTTGATGTACTGGACTATTTCTTTTTTGCTCTGGTCATTTCCATTTCGCTCTGTGAACAGACCCTGTAAGAGTCTCTGATTGGACTGGAGTGACAAACCAAGGAGGAATCGAAGAAAAAGATCCAGGTGTCCATTATCACTCTCTAGTGCCTTGTCCACTGCAGTCTTGAGCAAATCAATCATGGTTTCACTTTTGTTTTCCTGTTCTGTAGACTCATGAACAAATATACTTCTCTGCTTTATGACTAGAAACAGATGTGCATAAAGAGCTGCAATAAACTCTTGAATGCTCAAGTGAACGAAGCAGTACATGGTACCAAGAACGATCCCCGTTTCCTCCTTAAAGATCTGGGTACACATGCCTGAGTACACTGATGCCTTATAGACGTCAATACCACAGGCTTCCAGATCTGTGTCATAGAAGATCACATTGTTTCTTTCCAGCTGATGAAATGCCAGTTTCCCCAGTGAAAAGATGGCATCTTTATCCCAGGAAACATCTGGTGTATATTCTCCATCATACTTTCGTCTGCTCTGCTGGATCTGAAATCTGAGAAAGTGTGTGTACATTTGTGTCAGAGTCTTAGGAGTGTCTTCAGTATTTGACTCCTGCAGTGTTTTGGAGGCATCATCAGCCTGATTGTTTTTCACAACATTATTTCTTTTCTCCTCTAAAATGTTCTGGAGAACAGTGGCTGAAATCCAGCAGAAGACTGGGATGTGGCACATGATAAAGAGACTCTTTGATTGTTTAACATGTTCAATGATTTCTTTGGCCTGATTCTCATCCATTAATCTCTTTCTGAAGTACTCCTCCTTTTGTGCATCATTGAATCCTCGTATCTCTGTCAGCCGGTCGATACAGTCAGGAGGAATCTTACTGGCAGCTGCTGGTCTGGTGGTGATCCAGATGAGAGCAGAAGGAAGCAGATTTCCCTTGATGAGGTTCGTTAGGAGAACATCCAGAGAGGCTGGTGATGATACATCAGACCACATCTCATTATCCTTAAAGTTTACAGGAAGTCGACATTCATCCAATCCATCAAGAATGAACAAGACTTTGAAATGATTTCTTCTTGTAAGCTTCAGTCCTTTGGTCTCTGGGAAAAACTGAGTTATAAGGTCCATCAAACTTAGTTTTTCTTGCTCCTTTAAGTTCATCTCTCTGAATGGAAGAGGAAATATGAAGCTGATATCTTGATTTTCTTTTCCTTCGGCCCAATCCAGAACAAACTTCTGCACAGAGACTGATTTTCCGATGCCAGCAACTCCTTTTGTCAGTACAGTTTTGATCTGCTTGTCTTGTTCAGGTGCTTCAAACACATTTTTGCATTCAACCTGCATCTCCTGCGATTCATGACGTCTGGAAGCAACTTCAATCTGTCTTACCTCATGTTCAGTATTGACCTGTTCACTACAACCCTGAGTGATATAGAGATCTGTGTAGATGTTGTTCAGAAGTGTAGAGTCACCTTGCTTTGCAATTCCTTCAAACACACATTGATACTTCTTCTTTAGGCTACATTTTAGCTGATGAATGAAGATGAGCTCATCTAAACACAGGAATAAAATACACAGATTGGTTAGTCTCTGGGTTTGTACGGAGCAGAATGTGGAAGTCTAAAGGAAGTCTGTTATTGGAAGAGACAGGGCAGGTTATGAACATAATATGAGAGGCATATGAACAACAAATGATCTTCCTCTGAGTCATAACAGTGATCGTGAAACAGAAAACAGATTGAAACAGCGCTGGAAGCAGCGAACAGAGTCTCTTACCTTCTAGAGTATCAGCAGCTTCATCTTGCTTCATCTCTCTCAGGAAGTAGAGCGTGAGATCAAGAGCTGCTTCTTTGTTACTGCATCTGTTCTCATTAAAATCCTTCACAAAGGTTTGTGTGTTCTCTTTTTGTAATATTTTTTTAAACATTTCCAGCTCATTTTTAGGAAGTTGATCATTTTATTTTCAAGATCCTAAAATCAAAGAAAAATACATTTTCATTTTTATGTGTTCCTAAAAGAAAAGTTACATGATCAAGATAAAACAGAAATCAAATTTCTATTGAATATTCTTGCAAGCGTTGTTCAGTAAACTATTTGTTTGTTATAAATATAAACATTATTGAACATGTGTTTTCCTACCTGGAAGATTCCTAGGAGTTTGTCTGTGAAATTCTTGTGGTTGCTGTTAATCTGGAAGTCTGAATCTAATGTCTCATATTGCAGCCTGTTAAAATGGCAAATAAAATTAAATGCAGTTAAGGCAAAACATTAGAGAAATCTCTTGCCATTTTTGTTTAAATTAAAGATAAAGAGCCAACATCAGCTGTTAATGCTGCAGCTATAAGTTAATGCTGTTAAAGAAAAGGTTCTATTTCAGAGCAAATTTAAGTTTTTCTGTCCTATAAGGAGAGAACTAATGACATAAATAATAGAAAAAAAAATAATAAACTGTATTACAGGAGTTCTTCAGTCTCTTTTGAAATATTTTAATGCTGCAAATGTTAATTAAACAGATGGATGGACATATTCATGTCTCTATGGTGAATGTATGCCTCCTTGTTGCTGCTTGTGTAATTGTTTTACTGGAAAGAAGCTCCAGACAGACCAATAAAAAGGAAAGCAGATATTATGATCTGTGATTTATTGTCTTATTTAGTTAATTTCCATAAACAAATATCCCAGTGGAGAAATTATCTATATAATACAAAACACATGAAATACCGTTCAGCAGCTGATGGTGTTTCTTCACTGAAGAACGGTGGTTCATCTTTTGACCGGTCACTCTTCACAGACACAGAGCTGGACACATGTGAGCCTGATCTCACACTAATGACACAAAGAACAGAGAGAGAGCTTTTTTTCTTTATTTAATACAATCAATTTCACAAATTTTAAAAAGGAAACTACAATATATACCTCAAATGGAAAAAACAGAAAAGTATAAATCTCCTTCAATCACAGTCCAGAGTTCAAGCTCTCTTCTGTCACAGCAGCAGCATCCTCACGTAACACATGAGCTTCATTTCTACCATTGAGCCACATTAACCTACATTCTCCTCAGTCTCAGTCATCTCTCTTCTCCCTCATTTATATCTTCCCTAGCAATAGTGCACTGAGCCCAGCTTCAACACTCACCCATCCTTTCATTATTTACAGCTTCAGCATCATTCACTTTCTCAGCACAAACACTTCTAATGCGGCCCTCCCATTATATACACCAACTAATCAAAACCACATAATCAAAATCAAACTCATCTACATCATACTTCAAGACCATATAAACCTATCATCTAAAACAAGCGACAGTGATTTACAGTCAAGCGGGAACTTTTTCATTACTATTCACTTCTGTACCATGTCTTGAAGCTCTACAAGCAAGAGTTCATCTTTAATGAAAGGCTGAAGTGCCAGTTGAGCCGGTTTACAAACCTGTTGTCCAACGAAGTGAACATTTACTGACGTTTTTTCTACAAATTCATTTCATAACATCACTCGAGTGTTTGAAATAACTTCCTTTTGTGATCTGACATGGTTTCATGTCACAGAATGAGGTAAAGTCATTATTTTATAATATTATATACACTAAAAAATGCTGGGTTAAATACAACCCAGTGCTGGGTAAATATTGGACAGAACACATGCTGGGTTGTTTTCAACCAATAGGTTAAATGTTTAACCCAACCTTCTGGGTCTAAACAACCCAATCGCTGGGTTCGTCCATATTTTACGCAGCGCTGGGTTGTGTTTAACCCAGTATTTTTTTCCTTAGACCTTTCTAAACACTTCTAGTTGTAGGCCTCCTGCATGATAACACGTCACACTGCAGTTTTCTGTACTCTGCATTTATAATAATCAATGTCAATAATTATTTGTTTTTATTTAATCATAAGAATAATCATTAAATATAACAATCATTTTAAACCTGTTTTAACCAATCTAAAACTTTTATAGGAAGTTCTACTTTGTTTTGCAAAGCATTTGAGATGACAATAGTGAGAGAAAACACTGTTGTTGAAGTGTGTTGTTGTTTTCTGTGAAAGCAGACTCAGTCTTACCTCTGTTTCTGTGAGAGACTCATCTTTCCTCTCTTCTCTGACATACTGCAGATGAACAGCTCAACACTGAGATCTTTGTGTCTCTGAAGACCATCAGATGCTCATCAGGACCTGGACATGACAATGTGTCTCTGTCTGAGATCAACATCATGAGAGTTCAGAGGAATAAATTATGAAGAAAATAACTAGTGGTGAATGATTGAGTTATCAAACAATCAATATAAAAATAACATATGCTACAAATATACTGCCATGTAACTGGATCATAATCTCTTCAGATCACTCACAACACATGCCTTTATTTACATGAACATTACTGCAGCAACTTTCGGAGCATTAAGAAGTTTAAAAGAAGATTAGTTTTGCTCGGGTTTAAAAAGGGGAAATAAAATAACACTTTTATAATTATTCTTAATGCTACATTATTACAGACTTGTTAAATATGCGTCGTCTTTAAACGGTTTGTTTTAATATCTTTCTGTTTCTCGGTGTTTGTTACTTCGGCGACAGGTATAAGTTATAACTTAACAAACCACGCTTCATATAGCTCTGAAACCCGTTCATCATTCTCCTAAATAACTGTAATCGTGAAAGTATTCAGACTTACTTGCAGTAGTTCAGACGATCTTGTGTAGGAACAGAATCCAGAAGTCTTTAAATCACTTTCGGTTTGTGATCTCTGTTCTTCTTCTTCTTATTATTGGTTTTATGACGGATTACAATCATGATTTATCAGGTACATACCGCCACCTACTGTACCGGAGTATGCAGCATGGATTAGCCCAGAGGTTCCCCAACACTGCTTTGTCTGACACCCATTTCAGGTCTTGGAGTTGCTGCTAATGAGCTGATGAGTTGAATCAGGTGTGATTGATAAAGAAAACATGCTAAATGTGCAGTGTTTGAATTAGTTCAGAACTCAATTAATTATAATGAACTTTCAGTTTCTACATACAAATAGAAAATGCCCAGTTATTTTTCTTGTTTTCTGAATTTACCATCTCTGTTCAGTTTCACAGGTTGCTGTGATGTAGATATATGTGCTTTTCACAATCTGTCATTTAAGGTTTAAATAGTTTTGAATCTAATGTCTATTAAAAGAGAAAAACTGAGACTGTAACTCATAAACTTATGTGCGTTTAAAAAAGACAAAACAGCAATTTACTGCTTATTTAGAGCTAAAAATTAGCATTTTTATAATTGTACAATCCAAAATTTAGTTATAATTTATGTATTTTAAATCCTACATGAGGAAATATTAGACTGATTAATGCATTTAGAGTCTTCTTCATTATTTACTGCTTTCTGTACCCTTATTAAAGATTTACAACACTGTTTTTTTAATATAATATAAGTTTAAATGACAAATACCACAGCTGTCTTATTTACTCTCAGTGTAATTTATTCTCTAATATTTTGAGCTCATCTACATATCCCTGTCTTTACCACCGTCCTCAAAATCCTGCATCAGAATCAGAAAAACAAAAGACAAGTTTTTCCTTGTAGAGAAAAACTGAATCCTTTCCTCAATAGAAAAGATGCGTAATCATTAGTGCATGCGTTTATTACCACTCGCCTTGACTATTGTGATGCTCTTTACTCTGGCTTACCAGCTCACTCCATATTTCATCTGCAGTACATTCAAAACTCTGCTGCCAGACTGTTAACTTCCACAAAACAATCTGCTCACATCACCTCTATTCTATTTCATCTTCACTGGTTGCCTGAATCTATTCGTGTGCAATACACAAGTCTTCTGCTCACGTTTAAGGCACTCAAAGGTCTTGCTCCTTCCTATCTTTCTGACCTACTCTCTTCTTATATTCCTTGTTCAGAACTTCTTTGTGTGCCTTTTGTGTTCTTCCTATCTTCAATGGGCGGCGGATCCTTTTCTGTTACGGCACCCAAACTTTGCAATTCGCTGCCCCTGACACTCGGAACAGTCACATCTCTCAGTGATTTTAAATCAAAGCTTAAAACATATTTGTTTAATCAACACTATCACTAAATTGCATTGTGTATTTGTCCCATGTGTTTTCTGTTTCTATGTCCTTACTACAGTTTATGTGTTAAATGTGTTAAACTTCATTATTTTGTTACTGAATTGGTCAAATGTCCAATGTCCACTGTAATTGTTTCTTTGTAATGAGTATTTGTTGTATTGGTGTACCTTGTAGAGCGTCCTTGAGCCTTGCTACACATGATAAAAACAGTATATAGTAAAAGGGTTATGGGTGATGTTATGATCATTTTGATTTACTGTAGCAAAGAGTTGTTGACAATGTTTAGATATTTAGAAAAACAAAGTTTGGGGAAATCATTAGCTTTGCATCATGCCTAGCTATGTATTATAAAACATAACTGAAATCTGGATCTGGTGTCTGGTACAGAAGAAAACTGATGGAGAAAATAGACAAGATATGTAAGAAGATGTGTGATTTTAATTATAGGAAATTTATACAAATATTGTATTGAGCAATGACAGTACAATTGTAATGAAGCAACAGAAAATTGAAAAATGAGAAGTATAAATGATTAAATAATTAAAAGTGTTTGTATAAATACTGAGATGTAATATGATGGGTAAAAGACTGTATATTGAAAAAAGGTGATAAACCAAATTTTTGTACATCCTTTACATTGAAGACTCAAATCTCAATCCATTAGACACAGTAAAAGTGTGAGAGACGGGAGAGACCTACCTTTATCTGTTCTCACATGGACAGATATTCATCTTCAAGAGGAGAGTACACTGGAGGCCATTGTGAAGCAACATGATATTATAAGAGTTATGGTGCTTAAATGACTCTAGTTTGATTTGTTATACAGTAATGACTAAGAACTTTCCAAAAATGTTCCACACAAATGAGGGAAACATATTTACCCATAAAACATTTGAAGGAGGGGAAGAAATATTAACAAAGAGAAATCTAAATGATTGGTTACTGCACTTTTCAATAATTAAATCAAATTAATCTAAAAACAAATATTTGGAGACCTTACTTACACCAAGTGCCCTGCTTTCTGAGCAGAGAAAGTACAGTATTGTTCAAAATAATAGCAGTACAATGTGACTAACCAGAATAATCAAGGTTTTTAGTATATTTTTTATTGCTACGTGGCAAACAAGTTACCAGTAGGTGCAGTAGATTCTCAGAAAACAAACAAGACCCAGCATTCATGATATGGACCCTCTTAAGGCTGTGCAATTGGGCAATTAGTTGAATTAGTTGAAAGGGGTGTGTTCAAAAAAATAGCAGTGTGGCATTCAATCACTGAGGTCATCAATTTTGTGAAGAAACAGGTGTGAATCAGGTGGCCCCTATTTAAGGATGAAGCCAGCACTTGCTAAACATGCATTTGAAAGCCTGAGGAAAATGGGTCGTTCAAGACATTGTTCAGAAGAACAGCGTACTTTGATTAAAAAGTTGATTGGAGAGGGAAAACCTATAAAGAGGTGCAAAAACTTATAGGCTGTTTAGCTAAAATGATCTCCAATGCCTTAAAATGGAGAGCAAAACCAGAGAAACGTGGAAGAAAACGGAAGACAACCATCAAAATGGATCGAAGAATAACCAGAATGGCAAAGGCTCAGCCAATGATCACCTCCAGGATGATCAAAGACAGTCTGGAGTTACCTGTAAGTAATGTGACAGTTAGAAGACGTCTGCGTGAAGCTAATCTATTTTCAAGAATCCCCCGCAAAGTCCCTCTGTTAAAAAAAAGGCATGTGCAGAAGAGGTTACAATTTGCCAAAGAACACATCAACTGGCCTAAAGAGAAATGGAGGAACATTTTGTGGACTGATGAGAGTAAATTGTTCTTTTGGGTCCAAGGGCCACAGGCAGTTTGTGAGACGACCCCCAAACTCTGAATTCAAGCCACAGTACACAGTGAAGACAGTGAAGCATGGTGGTGCAAGCATCATGATATGGGCATGTTTCTCCTACTATGGTGTTGGGCCTATTTATCGCATACCAGGGATCATGGATCAGTTTGCATATGTTAAAATACTTGAAGAGGTCATGTTGCCCTATGCTGAAGAGGACATGCCCTTGAAATGGTTGTTTCAACAAGACAATGACCCCAAACACACTAGTAAACGAGCAAAGTCTTGGTTCCAAACCAACAAAATTAATGTTATGGAGTGGCCAGCCCAATCTCCGGACCTTAATCCAATCGAGAACTTGTGGGGTGATATCAAAAATGCTGTTTCTGAAGCAAAACCAAGAAATGTGAATGAATTGTGGAATGTTGTTAAAGAATCATGGAGTGGAATAACAGCTGAGAGGTGCCACAAGTTGGTTGACTCCATGCCACACAGATGTGAAGCAGTTTTAAAAAACTGTGGTCATACAACTAAATATTAGTTTAGTGATTCACAGGATTGCTAAATCCTAGAAACAAAAACGTTAGTACAAAATAGTTTTGAGTTCGTACAGTCAAAGGCAGACTCCGCTATTTTTTTGAACACACCCCTTTCAACTAATTGCCCAATTGCACAGCTTTAAGAGCGTCCATATCATGAATGCTGGGTCTTGTTTGTTTTCTGAGAATCTACTGCACCTACTGGTAACTTGTTTGCCACGTAGCAATAAAAAATATACTAAAAACCTTGATTATTCTGGTTAGTCACATTGTACTGCTATTATTTTGAACAATACTGTAACATTTACATATAGATTTGTCTTTTTTGTACTTGTGTAGGAAGTCACAGTTTCATGAAAAACAAACTTTTCTTCAAATTGTGAATAAAACGACACAAACCTCGAGTAAAAGGCACAGCATTTATAAACACTGAAGCTGTCAGTCAGTTCAGCACAAACTCACTGTGTGAAAACTCCCGTTTTAATCAATTCATCTGTCAAAACTGCACAATCCATCTTTTATTTACATTGTGTTTCTGCTTTTGTTGTAATGAGAGGATTTGTGATTGTTAGTAACAGACAGACACATAACTAACTTAATATAACATTAAACAGAATAACAATGTGTATAAAATGTAAGAGAGCTCATGTAAATGTTTTAAGTAACATGGAAATTTCACACATTGAAGATTTGCTTTATATATTTAGATACATTTAAGTGCTGCACAGACAGACTCATCTGAGCTTCTTCCTCTGTTCCAGCTTTAAATTAAACAAAATGATCATTAGTTTGAATACTAAAGCAACATTAATCATTCAATATCATGTTTCTAACACACATGCTGCATTATTTCATTGTAAAGTCTGAGTCTCTTCACGTGTATGGATCACATTTACACATTTATCACACATTTATTTCTCCTCATAGACGCAGTAGTGCAGCTCTTCTGTGGATCTTCACCTGATGTTTACTGCTCCTCTCAAGACGACTTCAAACTATGATATACAGCATTTATCATCTTCTGGTGATGGATGTGTATCTACACTGTAAGGTGGAACAGAAGAGAATATGATCAGAGTTCAGTGGAACAAAGTACAAATGAGTTACTATATTTCAAATCACAGCTTTTTTTTTTTTTAAAGTTGCATTAAAATCCTGTGATCTGATTAATTATACTTGATTTTGAATACGTATTTATGAAACAGTATTTGTGTTTTAAATATAATACATTCAGAACATGAATTGCATTCTGTTTGTGTCTCTATTGAGTCAATATAAAGAGAAACACATACTAACGAGTGTACGCCAAATATAATAAATGATGAGGAACAAATACAAATGTGATTTTGCTTTAAAACAAATCTTTCAGTGAAATGTTCCACTTGTTAAAGCTGTTTGTCCTCTAGTTTAAACATGTTTGTATTGTTCTCAGTAAATAAAAGAAAGTAAAGTAAGTGTAAAGTATTGACTGATTTTACCAGCGTTTTCCTTCAATCTGAACAAATCTATTTCAGACTGTAATGATTCACTATTACTGATGTAATTAATAAAGCAGCTGTTGCTGTATGAAGCTGTGACAGTGTGCTTTTGTTCTCTTTCCTTCTTTGTGTTAAACATTTTAATCAACTTTACATTTCATTCTGACACAAACCCTTTGAAATAAAGCTTGATGATAATTTTATAAACTTTTCACAAATATTTGAAAGTTAATATTTGTTCACATATCATAAATTAATCTCTAATATCACAAAGTGAAGTTTACTCACCTCAGTTTACAGTTTGAGTCTCGTAGCACATCGATGAGCTGCTGCTTTGAGTCTCCAATCATATTATAACTCAGATGAAGCTCTTTTAGAAACTGCAGAGCTTTTGTGTTTCTCAAAGACTGAGTTAAAGAAGAAACATCTGTAATGCCACAGTCATAAAGACTAGAAAGAGACAAACAGAGGAAGAGATCATCTTACAAACAAATCATTAAAGTGAAGAATTTTACACAAATATAATGTGAACTCAGACTCATCGTGAGATATTGATTATAAAGTGTTTTAGTTTAAACTGTTGAAGTGATTTTAATCATTTTGATTCTTGTATGTGAATGTTACTGACCTCAATCTCTCCAGTTTACAGCGTGAATCCTTCAGTACGTCACATAAGTGATTCACTCCTGTGTTTTTTATTTGATTCCAGCTCAGGTCCAGTTCTCTCAGGTGTGATGGGTTTGATTTCAGAGCTGAAGTCAGGATGAGACACTGTTTCTCTGTAATACTGCATCCATACAGACTGAAGACAGAAAGAGAAAAGACAATGAATCAGACACGTTATGTTCATGTGAGAGTAATTCATCATGTGTTAACACCATACAGTCCAATAATTAATAAATCATTGCCAAAAACCTTATTATATGACCATAAACAAAAACAGAAAAAAAAGATTAACAAAGTAGATGAAGATATAGAATCAACTATAGAACTACTTATAAAATAACATTAAAAATGTGAAAGTTGAGTTTAAGTGCGAGAAATCAAGAAAATTGTGTTTCTGAATTATAATTTATCTAAAGACATTTTAAGAGTCGGGTACAACGGGGCTAAAGGCCCACCTCAAGAATAACTGTGCTATTCACTCGCCTAAAATATATAATTGCAGAAAAAATATATACGTTGTATTGAACATTAATGGAGCAACAGATTTTGTGAAAATAAATCATTCAAGTTGTTTATTTTCTTTAAAAATCGTATAAATGTATGAGGAGGCAAGAGGGGTCTTTTACCCCCCACACGGTATTGATACAAATACTTCAGATAAAATAATGATTTTAAAATAATGTCCAAGTTAATACTTGTTCAAAACAATCACTTTAGCAAAGTTTGTACTATTTTCTGCTTATTTTGAAAAATAAAATAATTTTTGTTCAATAAATATACTATCATTAAAATATATTCATATAAAAATATATTTTAAAATACAGAAACAAAATAACTTTAATAAGTAAAGATTCTGAAAGTATTGAAGATCCAATAATAATTGAATATATATTTGCAGTAGTAACAAATGATATTTTACTATATGATATGATTCATGTTTTTAAATGTGAGGTTTCATTCTAAACATGGTGATTATCTCTAAAATGGACACCCAACATAATATATATTTACCATCTGAATCTAACCATGTCATGTCAACAAATGGAAAAGTCAGCATCTATTACGGGGTGGTTGCTAAGGTGTTGCTACGCGGTTGCTAAGATGGTTGCTAGGGTGTTACTACGCGGTTGCTAGGGTACCCGGGGTGGTTGCTAAGGTGTTACTAATATGTTGTTAGCATTATTAGCTAGTCACTAGCATGTTTACAGCATGATTAGCAAGTTACTAGCATGTTGATAGCATGATTATCAAGTGACTGGCATGTTGCTAGCATGTCTCTAGCATGATTAGCAAGTGACTAGCATGTCGCTAGTATGTTTATAGCATGATTAGCATGTCACTAGCATGTTGCTAGCATGATTAGCATGTTGCTAGCATGATTAGCATTCCGCTAGCATGTTTCTAGCATGATTATCATGTTACTAGCATACTGCTAGCATGACTAACATGTTGCTAGCATGATTTGCAAGTGACTAGCATGTTGCCAACATGATTTGCAAGTGACTAGCATGTTGCTAGCATGATTAGCAAGTGACTAGCATGTTACTAGCATGATTAGCATTCCGCTAGCATGTTTCTAGCATGATTAACATGTTACTAGCATACTGCTAGCATGTTGCTAGCATGATTAGCAAGTGACTAGCATGTTGCTAGCATGATTAGCAAGTGACTAGCATGTTGCTAGCATGATTAGCACGTTATTAGTATGTCACTAACATGTTTCTAGCATGATTAGCAAGTGACTAGCATGTTGCTAGCTTGATTAGCATGTTACTAGCATATTTCTAGTAAGGATTAGCATTTTTCTAGCATGATTAGCATGTCGCTAGGATAGATAGATTAGAAATATTAGATATATGAGTTTGAATGGTTTAGAAATAGTACATAGAAGGGAAGCTTGATTGAGTCTCAAAGGATTCTGGGAGTTTAAGTTTGAATTTTGACAGTTGGAGTTTGAATAGTCTTGGCTCATTTGAACATTCCGTCAATGTAAGTCTATGGGATTTTTATGATTTTTAATCTTCAGTTTTATGAAAACCATAAGTCTGATCAGTTAGAAAAGATATAGCACACCCGGCGAGATCAGTCTGAAGATCTGGGCTGAGTTTGGAGTCTGTAGAGTTAAAGCTCTAGGAGGAGTAATAATGATACTAACACTAGTTTCTCCAGCTTGCATTGTGTGTTCATCAGTAGATCGCTGAGGTGTTTCACTCCAGAGTCTCCGAGTTTATTCCTGCTCAGCTTCAGTTCTCTCAGGTGTGATGGGTTTGATTTCAGAGCTGAAGTCAGGATGAGACACTGTTTCTCTGTAATACTGCATCCATACAGACTGAAGACAGAAAGAGAAAAGACAATGAATCAGACACGTTATGTTCATGTGAGAGTAATTCATCATGTGTTAACACCATACAGTGCAATAAATAAAATGTTGCTAAAACCTGAAAATAATATACGTAAATAAATATATTTAGGTATTGGGTAGGATTAGGGATGTAGAATAAGGTAATGTAGAATAAGGCATTAATATGTGCTTAATTACTACTAATAAATGGCTAATATTCTAGTAATATGCATGCTAATAAGCAACTAGTTAAGAGACCCTAAAATAAAGTGTTACCAATATTTCATATCTTTTTATTTCTTTCCTAAAATTCCCATTTCATCTTGTGTCTAAAACTGAGCATATTGTCGAAAATAAAAGCTGTGACTGCTGTGTATTTGTGCTTAAACTGATGCTGGTCTGCACATCACTACATCGTAAACACATCCGCTCTGCTCTGTCCAGTGACTCGATCAGCTTTGATACACGGATTCAACTTTACTCATCTAAATAAAACTGTAGGTTTGTCTGGGTGTAGATGTGAAGTGCAGTAATATTTCTCTGAAACAGGTAAGGCTGAAGAACCAATGCCTGCACAGAATAAAGCCCAGTCTGGACCGGTTCTGTTCGGTTGTGTTAGACGTTCATTAATCTGCTGGTTTGATGGCAGAGAGATGATATGAGCATCAATAAACACTATGAATATGTTCTGCTACAGCAGCACAGAACTATTCTGTTGCGTCCCATTAATAAACACAATGATAACAGTTCTGTCTCACTGGATAAAAGTGAAATGTTTGTGTAATTTTGGTATTATTAACTGAAATTATTGGATATTTGGGTTGTGTATTTGACCTGCTGTATGGGCAACAAGTGAAGCGGACAGAAATGAGTTCATGTTTCAAATGTTTAGACAGACGCTTCAGACTGAACTGTGCAGTTTTAAAGTAAGAGCTTGTTCCACTGTATTAACTGGACAAACTTCTGTATAGACGGTTTCAACGACAACAACATAAACAAACGTTACTGCACATGTGCGCTTTTGTGGCCCTAACTTAACTTTAACTGCGTTTGTATCCGATGCTATTAGCCAGACCGATAAACAAACACAGAGCGGAAGTTAACTTGGAGCCAGGCGCGTGCGCCCAATGAAACCGTCTATACTCAGCAGAAAAACATTGTGCAATTTTGACTACAGAATCAATGAAGTAATAATGAAGTGCTTCAGCCACTTCAACTGGATTATTAATGGACGTAATGTAATGACAACATATCTGGAGCGGTCGAATGTGGCATCTACCTTTACATATCTATGGTACAACCAAACAACTCTCTGAGAGCAGAAACTATGGTAATGCAGGACTGTCAGTCATCAGATGTGGGCGGGGCCTAAACAATGTGATGTCACACTGCTCAGAGAATCAAAACAGCAGATCTAATGAGACTGATTTGGTTTAAAGGGATTAAAAACAAGGAGTGGGTGGATTTTTATCATTGTAGGGTGGTTGTGCTCACACACTGCCAACATATTTATGTCCAAACACTACCAGTAATTACGACTGTAACATTACTAGTCACGTAACATGTGAAATGATGTAAGATACTCACAGCAGTGTGTTGAGTGTACAGTGTTTATCCTGCAGTAGAGCAGCGATCTGATTCACTCGTGTGTCTCCTAGTTCATGTAATCTCAGATTCAGCTCTCTCAGGAGTAACGGGTTTTTACCCACAATTCCAGTCACATACTGACAGGCTTCATCTGCAGCAGGACCCAGAAACCTGCAGAAGAGAAGATGAAGCAGGATTCAATTCAATGTTCAATTCAATTCATCACAAAACATTTAAAGATTATCAAACACTGTTTGTAATGAAAACCTCTAGTTCAAGTTAACAGTTGAACATTTAAATACAATTTATTAATTTTTTTAAAAGAAAGACAAGCGTCAAAATTAAATTATTTGAAAGAAACTCAGGGGCAAAAGTTCACTAGATCATGATTTTCAAAAATCTCAAGATCTTTCTGGCTTTTAAGCAGGAGATGAGGAAAGTTAGCAAAGAGATAACTAGCTTGTGACAGCTAAGCATTCACAGCAATATATTTCGTTGATCTTTTGATGCCGGATCTTCCTATTATTACTATTATTATTATTATTGCTATGTAGCAGAATTCAAACACTTGATCCACTAACAGGGAACATGATCTGGGTTTAGATCATCTCTGGATAGTTTTATTTAACTGATGTCTGTTGATGCAACAGCAATTCTGCTCATTATGAGAGGAACTGCAGGTTCAGACACTGAATGCGTGTGTGTGTGCGTGTGTGTGTGTGTGTGTGTGTGTGCACGTGTGTGTGTGTGTGTGTGTGTGTGTGTGTACAATTGACCTATCAGTAAGCTCTGCGCCCCTTAGTTACTGTTGCTCCCTCGGACAAACAAACGGAGTTGCTCACTGTCTTACAATGACAGCTGCAGTGAAAACATTGTCCCACGATGTTTTTGCACAATTTTGGACACAGAAGGCCACCAAATGGGAATTAAATATTCCATGGAGGGATTTATAAAATATGTTAAAATAAATACGGAGGGTAACTCGAAGCGAGGGTTTACAGATCACAATGCAAGCGGGAGAAGTCTCATATTACGATCACGGATGACAACATGCAGGATCAACACTGTTCATGTATCGCAGGGTACGATTAAATTAATGTACATTTAACCAGTTTAATATGAAGAAACGGTGAAATGTAGACCTTCGTTTATGTGTTTTTGACCTACACTGTACAAGACACGAGAACAGTCCACTATTTAGGTTTGTACATTAGCATGGACTCACTAACTTTAACGTTAGCTAGTTTTAGCCAGAGATACCTTGCTGAAGCACAAGATAACATTAACGTTTTTGTCTTCATCTGGATTGGGGTTGAATGATTAGGGATATTTTGCTGCGTTTTGTTTGGATTCAGGAAATGTAATAAAATAAATTATATTGCCCATCCTCTCAGGAGACCTGGAATCAGTGTCCTAACGCACGCTCGGTGAGGAGTATTAATTCTGTAGGGGGCGCTGTCGGCCTACTTCTAATAAAATGAAAGGAAAATACACAAATAATATTTAGACTGATATATTTAGACTGTTTATGATTAAATAAAGCAGTAATTGATGCCATAATCATGATTTTGTTTTGATTTAAAACGTCAGAAGTTATAGCTTACATGACAAAAAAAAAAAACACAAACATAACACTTAAATTAAATAATTTTATATTTAATTATTCATTCATTAATGTGTAACGTGTTATATTTTTAAAACAAATTATGAGCTCTAAAAATTCTGAATTTTTACAACTCTTTTGCTTAGATCATTTACAAATGTTAAATCATAAAATAAAATGTTAAGGTTAACAGCATCATTCTGATAAAAAAAAAATGCAGTGATTAATATATAGTTTATTTATAGCTATTTTCAAATCTTCAATGTACTGTCATTATAAAATAACTTCATTGTTGTTTATTTAATTCCAACAAATAAGTTCTTGTTAAAAACTAACCAAAATTAAAAATAATTATATATCGGCATCGGCTATTGGCCAAAATGGGTTAAATTATCTGCATATTGGATTTCGCAAAATTGTTTCTTTGTAATGAGTATTTGTTGTATTGGTGTACCTTGTAGAGCGTCCTTGAGCCTTGCTACACATGATAAAAACAGTATATAGTAAAAGGGTTATGGGTGATGTTATGATCATTTTGATTTACTGTAGCAAAGAGTTGTTGACAATGTTTAGATATTTAGAAAATCAAAGTTTGGGGAAATTATTAGCTTTGCATCATGCCTAGCTATGTATTATAAAAACATAACTGAAATCTGGATCTGGTGTCTGGTACAGAAGAAAAACTGATGGAGAAAATAGACAAGATATGTAAGAAGATGTGTGATTTTAATTATAGGAAATTTATACAAATATTGTATTGAGCAATGACAGTACAATTGTAATGAAGCAACAGAAAATTGAAAAATGAGAAGTATAAATGATTAAATAATTAAAAGTGTTTGTATAAATACTGAGATGTAATATGATGGGTAAAAGACTGTATATTGAAAAAAGGTGATAAACCAAATTTTTGTACATCCTTTACATTGAAGACTCAAATCTCAATCCATTAGACACAGTAAAAGTGTGAGAGACGGGAGAGACCTACCTTTATCTGTTCTCACATGGACAGATATTCATCTTCAAGAGGAGAGTACACTGGAGGCCATTGTGAAGCAACATGATATTATAAGAGTTATGGTGCTTAAATGACTCTAGTTTGATTTGTTATACAGTAATGACTAAGAACTTTCCAAAAATGTTCCACACAAATGAGGGAAACATATTTACCCATAAAACATTTGAAGGAGGGGAAGAAATATTAACAAAGAGAAATCTAACTGATTGGTTACTGCACTTTTCAATAATTAAATCAAATTAATCTAAAAACAAATATTTGGAGACCTTACTTACACCACGTGCCCTGATTTCTGAGCAGAGAAAGTACAGTATTGTTCAAAATAATAGCAGTACAATGTGACTAACCAGAATAATCAAGGTTTTTAGTATATTTTTTATTGCTACGTGGCAAACAAGTTACCAGTAGGTGCAGTAGATTCTCAGAAAACAAACAAGACCCAGCATTCATGATATGGACCCTCTTAAGGCTGTGCAATTGGGCAATTAGTTGAATTAGTTGAAAGGGGTGTGTTCAAAAAAATAGCAGTGTGGCATTCAATCACTGAGGTCATCAATTTTGTGAAGAAACAGGTGTGAATCAGGTGGCCCCTATTTAAGGATGAAGCCAGCACTTGCTAAACATGCATTTGAAAGCCTGAGGAAAATGGGTCGTTCAAGACATTGTTCAGAAGAACAGCGTACTTTGATTAAAAAGTTGATTGGAGAGGGAAAACCTATAAAGAGGTGCAAAAACTTATAGGCTGTTTAGCTAAAATGATCTCCAATGCCTTAAAATGGAGAGCAAAACCAGAGAAACGTGGAAGAAAACGGAAGACAACCATCAAAATGGATCGAAGAATAACCAGAATGGCAAAGGCTCAGCCAATGATCACCTCCAGGATGATCAAAGACAGTCTGGAGTTACCTGTAAGTAATGTGACAGTTAGAAGACGTCTGTGTGAAGCTAATCTATTTTCAAGAATCCCCATAAAGTCCCTCTGTTAAAAAAGGCATGTGCAGAAGAGGTTACAATTTGCCAAAGAACACATCAACTGGCCTAAAGAGAAATGGAGGAACATTTTGTGGACTGATGAGAGTAAAATTGTTCTTTTTGGGTCCAAGGGCCACAGGCAGTTTGTGAGACGACCCCCAAACTCTGAATTCAAGCCACAGTACACAGTGAAGACAGTGAAGCATGGTGGTGCAAGCATCATGATATGGGCATGTTTCTCCTACTATGGTGTTGGGCCTATTTATCGCATACCAGGGATCATGGATCAGTTTGCATATGTTAAAATACTTGAAGAGGTCATGTTGCCCTATGCTGAAGAGGACATGCCCTTGAAATGGTTGTTTCAACAAGACAATGACCCCAAACACACTAGTAAACGAGCAAAGTCTTGGTTCCAAACCAACAAAATTAATGTTATGGAGTGGCCAGCCCAATCTCCGGACCTTAATCCAATCGAGAACTTGTGGGGTGATATCAAAATGCTGTTTCTGAAGCAAAACCAAGAAATGTGAATGAATTGTGGAATGTTGTTAAAGAATCATGGAGTGGAATAACAGCTGAGAGGTGCCACAAGTTGGTTTACTCCATGCCACACAGATGTGAAGCAGTTTTAAAAAACTGTGGTCATACAACTAAATATTAGTTTAGTGATTCACAGGATTGCTAAATCCTAGAAACAAAAACGTTAGTACAAAATAGTTTTGAGTTTGTACAGTCAAAGGCAGACTCTGCTATTTTTTTGAACACACCCCTTTCAACTAATTGCCCAATTGCACAGCTTTAAGAGCGTCCATATCATGAATGCTGGGTCTTGTTTGTTTTCTGAGAATCTACTGCACCTACTGGTAACTTGTTTGCCACGTAGCAATAAAAAATGTACTAAAAACCTTGATTATTCTGGTTAGTCACATTGTACTGCTATTATTTTGAACAATACTGTAACATTTACATATAGATTTGTCTTTTTTGTACTTGTGTAGGAAGTCACAGTTTCATGAAAAACAAACTTTTCTTCAAATTGTGAATAAAACGACACAAACCTCGAGTAAAAGGCACAGCATTTATAAACACTGAAGCTGTCAGTCAGTTCAGCACAAACTCACTGTGTGTGAAAACTCCCGTTTTAATCAATTCATCTGTCAAAACTGCACAATCCATCTTTTATTTACATTGTGTTTCTGCTTTTGTTGTAATGAGAGGATTTGTGATTGTTAGTAACAGACAGACACATAACTAACTTAATATAACATTAAACAGAATAACAATGTGTCTAAAATATAAGAGAGATCATGTAAATGTTTTAAGTAACATGGAAATTTCACATTGAAGATTTGCTTTATATCATTTGATACATTTAAGTGCTGCACTTGACAATCACATTTAAACATCTGAATAATTATGGATGAGTTTAATACAAATATTATTAAACTGAAGAGCCAGACAGACTCATCTGAGCTTCTTCCTCTGTTCCAGCTTTAAATTAAACAAAATGATCATTAGTTTGAATACTAAAGCAACATTAATCATTCAATATCATGTTTCTAACACACATGCTGCATTATTTCATTGTAAAGTCTGAGTCTCTTCACGTGTATGGATCACATTTACACATTTATTTCTCCTCATAGACGCAGTAGTGCAGCTCTTCTGTGGATCTTCACCTGATGTTTACTGCTCCTCTCAAGACGACTTCAAATTATGATATACAGCATTTATCATCTTTTGGTGATTGAACTCTATCAGGGACTTCTGGTGATGGATGTGTATCTACACTGTAAGGTGGAATAGAAGAGAATATGATCAGAGTTCAGTGGAATGAAGTACAAATTAGTTACTATATTTCAAATCACAGCTTTTTTTTTTTTGAGTAAAAAGTTGCATTAAAATCCTGTGATCTGATTAATTATACTTGATTTTGAATACGTATTTATGAAACAGTATTTGTGTTTTAAATATAATACATTCAGAACATGAATTGCATTCTGTTTGTGTCTCTATTGAGTCAATATAAAGAGAAACACATACTAACGAGTGTACACCAAATATAATAAATGATGAGGAACAAATACAAATGTGATTTTGCTTTAAAACAAACCTTTCAGTGAAATGTTCCACTTGTTAAAGCTGTTTGTCCTCTAGTTTAAACATGTTTGTATTGTTCTCAGTAAATAAAAGAAAGTAAAGTAAGTGTAAAGTATTGACTGATTTTACCAGCGTTTTCCTTCAATCTGAACAAATCTATTTCAGACTGTAATGATTCACTATTACTGATGTAATTAATAAAGCAGCTGTTGCTGTATGAAGCTGTGACAGTGTGCTTTTGTTCTCTTTCCTTCTTTGTGTTAAACATTTTAATCAACTTTACATTTCATTCTGACACAAACCCTTTGAAATAAAGCTTGATGATAATTTTATTATAATTTTATAAACTTTTCACAAATATTTGAAAGTTAATATTTGTTCAGATATCATAAATTAATCTCTTTAATATCACAAAGTGAAGTTTACTCACCTCAGTTCACAGTTTGAGTCTCGTAGCACATCGATGAGCTGCTGCTTTGAGTCTCTGATCATATTATCACTCAGATTAAGCTGTTTTAGAAACTGCAGAGCTTTTGTGTTTCTCAAAGACTGAGTTAAAGAAGAAACATCTGTAATGCCACAGTCATAAAGACTAGAAAGAGACAAACAGAGGAAGAGATCATCTTACAAACAAATCATTAATGTGAAGAATTTTACACAAATATAATGTGAACTCAGACTCATCGTGAGATATTGAGTATAAAGTGTTTTAGTTTAAACTGTTGAAGTGATTTTAATCATTTTGATTCTTGTGTGTGAATGTTACTGACCTCAATCTCTCCAGTTTACAGCGTGAATCCTTCAGTACGTCACATAAGTGATTCACTCCTGTGTTTTTTATTTTATTCCAGCTCAGGTTCAGTTCTCTCAGGTGTGATGGGTTTGATTTCAGAGCTGAAGTCAGGATGAGACACTGTTTCTCTGTAATACTGTATCTCCACAGACTGAAGACAGAAAGAGAAAAGACAATGATTCAGACACGTTATGTTCATGTGAGAGTAATTCATCATGTGTTAACACCATACAGTCCAATAATTAATAAAACATTGCCAAAAACCTTATTATATGACCATAAACAAAAACAGAAAAAAAAGATTAACAAAGTAGATTAAGATATAGAATCAACTATAGAACTACTTATAAAATAACATTAAAAATGTGAAAATTGAGTTTAAGTGCGAGAAATCAAGAAAATTGTGTTTCTGAATTATAATTTATCTAAAGACATTTTAAGAGTCGGGTACAACGGGGCTAAAGGCCCACCTCAAGAATATAAACGGTTTAAATTAGTTGTTTAAAGTGATTACTTTAGCAAAGTTTGTACTATTTTCTGCTTATTTTGAAAAAAAAAATTGTTCAATAAATATACTGTCATTAAAATATATTCATATTAAAATGATTTTGTTTCTGTATTTTAAAATATATTTTAAGTAAAGATTCTGAAAGTATTGAAGATCCAATAATAATTGAATATATATTTGCAGTAGTAACAAATGATATTTTACTATATGATATGATTAATATGTTTTTAAATATGATGTTTCATTCTAAACATGGTGATTATCTCTAAAATGGACACCCAACATAATATATATTTACCATCTGAATCTAACCATGTCATGTCAACAAATGGAAAAGTCAGCATCTATTAACTAGATGAAAACGTTTGTCGAGACAAACTTTAAGTTGGCTTGAGAAAGCCGGACCAGAAAGTTTAAAAAGTTTGAAAAGTTTAAAAAAAGTTTAAGAAGTTTAAAAAGTTTAAGTTTGAAAAATGTTAAAAGTTTTAAGTTTGATTGGTTTCAGTCTGAAATAGTTTGAAGTTTAAAGTAATTTTAAAAGCTTAAAGTTTGACTGATAGATAGAATCAGATTATAGATAGATAGAGAGAAAGACAGATAGACTTTAGATAGATAGATAGATTCTAAGGACCTTAGAGTGGTTGCTATGATGGTTGCTAGGCTAACTCTGGTGGTTGCTAAGGTGTTGCTATGCGGTTGCTAAGGTACCTGGGCTGGTTGCTAGGGTGTTGCTATGCAGTTGCTAAGGTACTTGGGGTGGTTGCTAGGGTGTTGCTAGGGTACCCGGGGTGGTTGCTATGCAGTTGCTAAGGTACTCTGGGTGGTTGCTAGGGTACCGAGGGTGGTTGCTAGGGTGTTGCTAGTGTACCCGGGGCGGTTTTTTAAGGCACCCGGGCTGGTTGCTAGGGTACCCGGGGTGGTTGCTAAGGTGTTGCTACGCGGTTGCTAAGATACCCGGGATGGTTGCTAGGGTGTTACTACGCGGTTGCTAGGGTACCCGGGGTGGTTGCTAAGGTGTTACTAGTATGTTGTTAGCATTATTAGCTAGTCACTAGCATGTTTACAGCATGATTAGCAAGTTACTAGCATGTTGCTAGCATGATTATCAAGTGACTGGCATGTTGCTAGCATGTCTCTAGCATGATTAGCAAGTGACTAGCATGTCGCTAGCATGTTTATAGCATGATTAGCATGTTACTAGCATGTTGCTAGCATGATTAGCATTCCGCTAACATGTTTCAAGCATGATTATCATGTTACTAGCATACTGCTAGCATGACTAGCATGTTGCCAGCATGATTTGCAAGTGACTAGCATGTTGCTAACATGATTTGCAAGTGACTAGCATGTTGCTAGCATGATTAGCAAGTGACTAGCATGTTACTAGCATGATTAGCATTCCGCTAGCATGTTTCTAGCATGATTAACATGTTACTAGCATACTGCTAGCATGATGCTAGCATGATTAGCAAGTGACTAGCATGTTGCTAGCATGATTAGCACGTTATTAGTATGTCACTAACATGTTTCTAGCATGATTAGCAAGTGACTAGCATGTTGCTAGCTTGATTAGCATGTTACTAGCATATTTCTAGTAAGGATTAACATTTTTCTAGCATGATTAGCATGTCGCTAGGATAGATAGATTAGAAATATTAGATAGATGAGTTTGAATGAGTTTGAATGGGTTAGAAATAGTACATAGAAGGGAAGCTTGATTGAGTCTCAAAGGATTCTGGGAGTTTAAGTTTGAATTTTGACAGTTGGAGTTTGAATAGTCTTGGCTCATTTGAACATTCCGTCAATGTAAGTCTATGGGATTTTATGATTTTTAATCTTCAGTTTTATGAAAACCATAAGTCTGATCAGTTAGAAAAGATATAGCACACCCGGCGAGATCAGTCTGAAGATCTGGGCTGAGTTTGGAGTCTGTAGAGTTAAAGCTCTAGGAGGAGTAATAATGATACTAACACTAGTTTCTGCAGCTTGCATTGTGTGTTCATCAGTAGATCACTGAGGTGTTTCACTCCAGAGTCTCCGAGTTTATTCCAGCTCAGGTTCAGTTCTCTCAGGTGTGATGGGTTTGATTTCAGAGCTGAAGTCAGGATGAGACACTGTTTCTCTGTAATACTGCATCTATACAGACTGAAGACAGAAAGAGAAAAGACAATGAATCAGACACGTTATGTTCATGTGAGAGTAATTCATCATGTGTTAACACCATACAGTGCAATAAATAAAATGTTGCTAAAACCTGAAAATAATATACGTAAATAAATATATTTAGGTATTGGGTAGGATTAGGGATGTAGAATAAGGTCATGTAGAATAAGGCATTAATATGTGCTTAATTACTACTAATAAATGGCTAATATTCTAGTAATATGCATGCTAATAAGCAACTAGTTCAGAGACCCTAAAATAAAGTGTTACCAATATTTCATATCTTTTATTCCTTTCCTAAAATTCCCATTTCATCTTGTGTCTAAAACTGAGCATATTGTCTAAAATAAAAGCTGTGACTGCTGTGTATTTGTGCTTAAACTGATGCTGGTCTGCACATCACTACATCGTAAACACATCCGCTCTGCTCTGTCCAGTGACTCGATCAGCTTTGATACACGGATTCAACTTTGCACATCTAAATAAAACTGTAGGTTTGTCTGGGTGTAGATGTGAAGTGCAGTAATATTTCTCTGAAACAGGTAAGGCTGAAGAACCAATGCCTGCACAGAATAAAGCCCAGTCTGGACCGGTTCTGTTCGGTTGTGTCAGACGTTCATTAATCTGCTGGTTTGATGGCAGAGAGATGATATGAGCATCAATAAACACTATGAATATGTTCTGCTACAGCAGCACAGAACTATTCTGTTGCGTCCCATTAATAAACACAATGATAACAGTTCTGTCTCACTGGATAAAAGTGAAATGTTTGTGTAATTTTGGTATTATTAACTGAAATTATTGGATATTGGGTTGTGTATTTGACCTGCTGTATGGACAACAAGTGAAGCGGACAGAAATGAGCTCATGTTTCAAATGTTTAGACAGACGCTTCAGACTGAACTGTGCAGTTTTAAAGTAAGAGCTTGTTCCACTGTATTAACTGGACAAACTTCTGTATAGACGGTTTCAACGACAACAACATAAACAAACGTTACTGCACATGTGCGCTTTTGTGGCCCTAACTTAACTTTAACTGCGTTTGTAGCCGGTGCCATTAGCCAGACCGATAAACAAACACAGACCGGAAGTTAACTTAGGGCCAGGCACGTGCGCCCAATGAAACCGTCTATACTCAGCAGAAAAACATTGTGCAATTTTGACTACAGAATCAATGAAGTAATAATGAAGTGCTTCAGCCACTTCAACTGGATTATTAATGGATGTAATGTAATGACAACATATCTGGAGCGGTCGAATGTGGCATCTACCTTTACATATCTATTATACAACCAAACAACTCGCTGAGAGCAGAAACTATGGTAATGCAGGACTGTCAGTCATCAGATGTGGGCGGGGCCTAAACAATGTGACGTCACACTGCTCAGAGAATCAAAACAGCAGATCTAATGAGACTGATTTGGTTTAAAGGGGATTAAAAAACAAGGAGTGGGTGGATTTTTATCATTGTAGGGTGGTTGTGCTCACACACTGCCAACATATTTATGTCCAAACACTACCAGTAATTAGATTAGATTCAAGTTTGCCATTGTACAGAGTAATCACAGAGACATATTTAGATATATTTTTTTATGGAGCGCAAAGTTGTAGTGTTTTGGTACTGGCACAATGGTGACTGTTTTGAAGTAGGTGGGGACAACGGTCTGGAGCGAGTAGAGCTTGAAAATGTGTGTGAAGACATCAGCCAGCTGTTCTGTGCAGACCCTGAGCACTCGGTCAGGAAGACCATCAGGGCCAGACACTTTATGTGCGTTCACCCTGCTCAGGTAGAAGCACACCTCACTGGTTAAACAAGTGAGTGTCAGGTCGTCAGGTGGGGGCGCAGCTTTGATGGGTGCTTCTGTGTTTATACGATCAAAGCAAGCATTAAAGGGTTTCAGTTCATCTATGAGGGCATACGTTGGTGGTCAATGTTTTTAAATCCGTCTTCAATCCTCAGTTTGTAGTCAGTATTCATGATCACATTCACAGTCACAGCAGAAGTTAGAGACAACATTGATCTGAAGTCTGTTTAAAAGTTGTATGAATCTATTCTGAGAAGGTTGGAAGCTGTATTAAAGACAAACGATGGTAAACACATTAATAAAATACTGGCTATTTCTAATGTGTTCACATAATTTTCTCCAACCCCTGTGCACTTAAAGGGAGAGTTCACCCAAAAATGAAAATTACCCCATGATTTACTCACCCTCAAGCCATCCTAGATGTATGTGAATTTCTTCTTTCAGACAAATATAATCAGAGTTATATTAAAAATGTAGCTCTTCCAAGCTTTATAACATGGGGTCGGACTCAAATGAGAATTAAAATAGACTACTGTAACATTACTAGTCATGTAACATGTGAAATGATGTAAGATACTCACATCAGTGTGTTGAGTTGACAGTGTTTATCCTGCAGTAGAGCAGCGATCTGATTCACTCGTGTGTCTCCTAGTTCATGTCCACTCAGTTTCAGCTCTCTCAGGAGTAACGGGTTTTTACCCAGAATTCCAGTCACATACTGACAGGCTTCATCTGCAGCAGGACCCAAAAACCTGCAGAAGAGAAGATGAAGCTGGATTCAATTCAATGTTCAATTCAATTCATCACAAAACATTTAAAGATTATCAAACACTGTTTGTAATGAAAACCTCTAGTTCAAGTTAACAGTTGAACATTTAAATACAATTTATTATTTTTTTTAAAAGAAAGACAAGCGTCAAAAATAAATTTGAAAGAAACTCGGGGGCAAAAGTTCACTAGATCATGATTTTCAAAAATCTCAAGATCTTTCTGGCTTTTAAGCAGGAGATGAGGAAAGTTAGCAAAGAGATAACTAGCTTGTGACAGCTAAGCATTCACAGCAATATATTTCGTTGTTCTTTTGATGCCGGCTCTTCCTATTATTAGGGGCCAAGCACCGAAGGTGCGGAGGCACCTATTGAAACCGTTGGATTTATTAGGGGCCAAGCACCGAAGGTGCGGAGGCACCTATTGAAACCGTTGGATTTCTTATTAGGGGCCAAGCACCGGTGCGGAGGCACCTATTGAAACCGTTGATTTCTTATTAGGGGCCAAGCAATCAAGGTGCGGAGGCACCTATTGAAACCGTTAGATTTATTAGGGGCCAAGCACCGAAGGTGCGGAGGCACCTATTGAAACCGTTAGATTTATTATTAGGGGCCAAGCACCGAAGGTGCGGAGGCACCTATTGAAACCGTTGGATTTATTAGGGGCCAAGCACCGAAGGTGCGGAGGCACCTATTGAAACCGTTAGATTTCTTATTAGGGGCCAAGCACCGAAGGTGCGGAGGCACCTATTGAAACCGTTAGATTTATTAGGGGCCAAGCACCGGTGCGGAGGCACCTATTGAAACCGTTAGATTTCTTATTAGGGGCCAAGCACCGGTGCGGAGGCACCTATTGTGTTTGTTAGCGGTCTTTTTCTTCCGCTCGAAGTCTATGGCAGCCCATAGAACCGCTTGCGGGAAAGTTGTAAACTTTGGCACACTGATAGAGGACAGTGTCAATAGTAACCACAGCAAATTTGGAGTCTCTATCTCAAACTCTCTAGCGCCACCACATGTCCAAAGTTTCACTTTTGAAATGCTAATAACTTTTGAACCGTAAGCCAGAAAACGAAACTTCCTTTTTCCTCTGAATCCTTGGCTCAAGCCGAGTCAAATCCAGTCCAAAATTCAAAAATCACTTGAGGCTGTATCTCTGCAATGCTTTGGCGTATTGACACCAAACTTTGTGTGTGCCATTGTCACCTCACAAAGAACAGACCACATCGATTTGATAACAGCGCCACCTATTAGTCAAATGTGATAAGCCAAGAAATCATATTGCTATAGCTTTATATATGATTTTTCAGCCGTTTTGACTAAAAACATCCTAAAATGGCTTCAAATACTCATTTCTGCACACAACAGCAACGAATTTGTGGCATGACGCCATTATGACACTTGAGGCTGTATCTCTGAAATGCTTTGGCATATTGACACCAAACTTTGTGTGTGCCATTGTCACCTCACACAGAACACACCAAATCGATTTGATGACAGCGCCACCTATCGGTCAAACGTGATAAGCCTATAAATCATATTGCTATAGGTTTATATGTGATTTTTCAGCCTTTTTCACAAAAAATATCCTAAAATGGCTTCAATTACTCATTTCTGCAGTTGGTTTGTTGTTTGCTTCTGTACTGCTTGGCCCCGTGATTGCTGCTTGCAGCTATATTTATTAGGGGCCAAGCACCGAAGGTGCGGAGGCACCTATTGAAACCGTTAGATTTCTTATTAGGGGCCAAGCACCGAAGGTGCGGAGGCACCTATTGAAACCGTTAGATTTCTTATTCTTCTTCTTCTTCTTCCGTAGTGAAGTCAATGGCAGCCCATAGAACCGATTGCGGGAAAGTTGTATAATTTGGCACACTGATAGAGGACAGTCTCAATAGTAACCACAGCAAATTTGGAGTCTCTAACTCAAACTCTCTAGCGCCACCACTTGTCCAAAGATTCACTTTTGAAATGCTAATAACTTTTGAACCGTAAGTCACAAAATGAAAATTCCTTTTTCCTCTGAATCCTTGGCTCAAGCCGAGTCAAATCCAGTCCAAAATTCAAAAATCACTTGAGGCTGTATCTCTGCAATGCTTTGGCGTATTGACACCAAACTTTGTGTGTGCCATTGTCACCTCACAAAGAACAGACCACATCGATTTGATAACAGCGCCACCTATTAGTCAAATGTGATAAGCCAAGAAATCATATTGCTATAGCTTTATATATGATTTTTCAGCCGTTTTGACTAAAAACATCCTAAAATGGCTTCAAATACTCATTTCTGCACACAACAGCAACGAATTTGTGGCATGACGCCATTATGACACTTGAGGCTGTATCTCTGAAATGCTTTGGCATATTGACACCAAACTTTGTGTGTGCCATTGTCACCTCACAAAGAACAGACCACATCGATTTGATAACAGCGCCACCTATCGGTCAAACGTGATAAGCCTATAAATCATATTGCTATAGGTTTATATGTGATTTTTCAGCCTTTTTCACAAAAAATATCCTAAAATGGCTTCAATTACTCATTTCTGCAGTTGGTTTGTTGTTTGCTTCTGTACTGCTTGGCCCCGTGATTGCTGCTTGCAGCTATATTTATTAGGGGCCAAGCACCGAAGGTGCGGAGGCACCTATTGAAACCGTTAGATTTCTTATTAGGGGCCAAGCACCGAAGGTGCGGAGGCACCTATTGAAACCGTTAGATTTCTTATTCTTCTTCTTCTTCTTCCGTAGTGAAGTCAATGGCAGCCCATAGAACCGATTGCGGGAAAGTTGTATAATTTGGCACACTGATAGAGGACAGTCTCAATAGTAACCACAGCAAATTTGGAGTCTCTAACTCAAACTCTCTAGCGCCACCACTTGTCCAAAGATTCACTTTTGAAATGCTAATAACTTTTGAACCGTAAGTCACAAAATGAAAATTCCCTTTTCCTCGTATTCTTTGGCTCAAGCCGAGTCGAATGAAGTCCAAAATTCAAAAATCGTAAGGTTTAGTTTTTTCGCTATATTCAATTGTTCGTAAAACCTACTTTGTCGAACTCGTCCTAGACGATTAGTCCGATTGTCACCAAATTTGGCTCAGATCATCTACAGACCATGTAGGCAAAAGTTATGGAATTCAAGTCGATTAGTCAAACCGTTCTCGAATAATGCACGAATAAATTCTACAAAAACCACGTAAAAATGGATCTGAGGCTATATCTCCGCAACGGTTTGGCATATTGACACGAAACTTGGTGGGTGTTATAACAAGCATGACCTGAGGCTACCTGCAGTGTTTCGGCACTGTGCTCCCTAGTGGTCAGGAGATATGAAAAATGCATATTTTTGCCTATAACTTGTGAATGGTTCGCTTATAAATCACAAAACTGGTCTCTTTAGATTCGGTGCATCATGCCGAGTCCAACCATATAACATTTTCCCATGTCAGCCATTTTGGCCGTCGGCCATGTTGAATTTTGTCGTAAAATGCTATATTTTACGAACGCATTAACTTATCGTTACGAAACTCAGTGTGATTCTTCGGCCCCATGCCCTGATGGTACTCAAAAAGTTTGGGGACAGCGCCACCTTTTGGTCAAAAGTTATAATGAAATGTCTAAAAATGCTAATAACTTTTGCTTACATTAGCCTATTGTAATCAAACTGATGTTGATAGATTCCTTGGGTCATGCCGAGATCATCGATACCAATTTTGCAATAATTGGCTAAACTTCCTGTCCGCCATTTTGATTCATGTTGAAAACCTACTTTTTCGAACTCCTCCTAGACCGTAAGTCGGATTTTCACGAAATTTGACTCGGATCATCTTCAGACCATGCTGGCAAAAAGTTATGGATTTTGTGTCGATATATTTCACGGTTTTCGTTTGGCGCATCAACGAATTGGCTGGAAAGATGCTACACTGCATCTGAGGCTGTATCTCAGCGAAACTTTGACATATTCGCACCAAATTTTGTACGTGACATTGTGACCTCACACTGACCACGCTACATAAGTTTGGTAACGGTGCCACCTATTGGTCAAGAGTAATAAACCATTAATTAATCATTAATAATGAAATTTCCAAACATGCTAATAACTTTTGACTGCATTAGCCGATTGTAATGAAACTGGCCTCAAATTATTCCTTGGGTCATGCTGACAACATACATACAAATTACATCATAGTGAACCGAACTTCCTGTCCGCCATTTTGATTTATGTTGAAAACATACTTTTCGAACTCCTCCTAAACCGTTTGTCCAATTTTCACCAAATTTGAATCATATCATCTCCAGACCATGCTGACCAAAAGTTATGGATTTCGTGTCGATAGACAAAACCGTTCTTGCATACCACAGCAACGAATTTGAGGCATGATGCCAAAATGACAGTTAAGACTGTATCTCTGCAATGCTTTGGCGTATTGACACCAAACTTTGTGTGTGCCATTGTCACCTCACACAGAACACACCACATCGATTTGAAAATGGTGACACCTATTGGTCAAAATTGATAAGCCAATAACTCATATTGCTATAGCTTTATATGTGATTTTTCAGCCGTTTTGACAAAAAACATCCTAAAATGGCTTCAATTACTCATTTCTGCATACAACAGCAACGAATTTGTGGCATGACGCCATTATGACACTTGAGGCTGTATCTCTGCAATGCTTTGGCGTATTGACACCAAACTTTGTGTGTGCCATTGTCACCTCACACAGAACACACCAAATCGATTTGATGACAGCGCCACCTATCGGTCAAACGTGATAAGCCAATAAATCATATTGCTATAGGTTTATATGTGATTTTTCAGCCTTTTTCACAAAAAATATCCTAAAATGGCTTCAATTACTCATTTCTGCAGTTGGTTTGTTGTTTGCTTCTGTACTGCTTGGCCCCGTGATTGCTGCTTGCAGCTATATTTAGGGGCCAAGCACCGAAGGTGCGGAGGCACCTATTGAAACCGTTAGATTTATTATTAGGGGCCAAGCACCGAAGGTGCGGAGGCACCTATTGAAACCGTTAGATTTATTATTAGGGGCCAAGCACCGAAGGTGCGGAGGCACCTATTGTGTTTGTTAGCGGTCTTTTTTTCTTCCGTCAAGTCTATGGCAGCCCATAGAACCGCTTATGGAAAGTTGTAAAATTTGGCACACTGATAGAGGACAGTGTCAATAGTAACCACAGCAAATTTGGAGTCTCTATCTCAAACTCTCTAGCGCCACCACATGTCCAAAGTTTCACTTTTGAAATGCTAATAACTTTTGAACCGTAAGCCAGAAAACGAAACTTCCTTTTTCCTCTGAATCCTTGGCTCAAGCCGAGTCAAATCCAGTCCAAAATTCAAAAATCGTAAGGTTTAGTTTTTTCGCTATATTCAATTGTTCGTAAAACCTACTTTTTCGAACTCGTCCTAGACGGTTCGTCCGATTCTCACCAAAATTGGCTCAGATCATCTACAGACCATGTAGGCAAAAAGTTATGGAATTCAAGTCGATTAGTCAAACCGTTCTCGAATAATGCACGAATAAATTCTACAAAAACCACGTAAAAATGGATCTGAGGCTATATCTCCGCAACGGTTTGGCATATTGACACGAAACTTGGTGGGTGTTATAACAAGCATGACCTGAGGCTACCTGCAGTGTTTCGGCACTGTGCTCCCTAGTGGTCAGGAGATATGAAAAATGCATATTTTTGCCTATAACTTGTGAATGGTTAGGCTAAAAATCACAAAACTGGTCTCTTTAGATTCGGTGCATCATGCCGAGTCCAACCATATAACATTTTCCCATGTCAGCCATTTTGGCCGTCGGCCATGTTGAATTTTGTCGTAAAATGCTATATTTTACGAACGCATTAACTTATCGTTACGAAACTCAGTGTGATTCTTCGGCCCCATGCCCTGATGGTACTCAAAAAGTTTGGGGACAGCGCCACCTTTTGGTCAAAAGTTATAATGAAATGTCTAAAAATGCTAATAACTTTTGCTTACATTAGCCTATTGTAATCAAACTGATGTTGATAGATTCCTTGGGTCATGCCGAGATCATCGATACCAATTTTGCAATAATTGGCTAAACTTCCTGTCCGCCATTTTGATTCATGTTGAAAACCTACTTTTTCGAACTCCTCCTAGACCGTAAGTCCGATTTTCACCAAATTTGAATCATATCATCTCCAGACCATGCTGGCAAAAGTTATGGATTTCGTGTCGATATATTTCACGGTTTTCGTTTGGCGCATCAACGAATTGGCTGGAAAGATGCTACACTGCATCTGAGGCTGTATCTCAGCGAAACTTTGACATATTCGCACCAAATTTTGTACGTGACATTGTGACCTCACACTGACCACGCTACATAAGTTTGGTAACATCGCCACCTATTGGTCAAGAGTAATAAACCATTAATTAATCATTAATAATGAAATTTCCAAACATGCTAATAACTTTTGACTGCATTAGCCGATTGTAATGAAACTGTTCTCAAATTATTCCTTGGGTCATGCCGACAACATACATACCAATTATGTCATAATAAGCCGAACTTTCTTTCCGCCATTTTGATTTATGTGGAAAACATACTTTTTCGAACTCCTCCTAAACCGTTTGTCCGATTTTCACCAAATTTGAATCATATCATCTCCAGACCATGCTGACCAAAAGTTATGGATTTCGTGTCGATAGATAAAACCGTTCTCGCATACCACAGCAACGAATTTGAGGCATGATGCCAAAATGACAGTTAAGACTGTATCTCTGCAATGCTTTGGCATATTGACAACAAACTTTGTGTGTGCCATTGTCACCTCACACAGAACACACCAAATCGATTTGATAACAGCGCCACCTATCGGTCAAACGTGATAAGCCAATAAATCATATTGCTATAGGTTTATATGTGATTTTCAGCCGTTTTCACAAAAATATCCTAAAATGGCTTCAATTACTCATTTCTGCAGTTGGTTTGTTGTTTGCTTCTGTACTGCTTGGCCCCGTGATTGCTGCTTGCAGCTATATTTATTCTTCTTCTTCTTCTTCTTCCGTAGTGAAGTCAATGGCAGCCCATAGAACCGATTGCGGGAAAGTTGTATAATTTGGCACACTGATAGAGGACAGTCTCAATAGTAACCACAGCAAATTTGGAGTCTCTAACTCAAACTCTCTAGCGCCACCACTTGTCCAAAGATTCACTTTTGAAATGCTAATAACTTTTGAACCGTAAGTCACAAAATGAAAATTCCTTTTTCCTCGTATTCTTTGGCTCAAGCCGAGTCGAATGAAGTCCAAAATTCAAAAATCGTAAGGTTTAGTTTTTTCGCTATATTCAATTGTTCGTAAAACCTACTTTGTCGAACTCGTCCTAGACGATTAGTCCGATTGTCACCAAATTTGGCTCAGATCATCTACAGACCATGGAGGCAAAAAGTTATGGAATTCAAGTCGATTCGTCCAAGCGTTTTCGAAAAACATGCTAACGAATTTGCCGAAAACCACGCAAAAATGGATCTGAGGCTATATCTCCGCAACAGTTTGGCATATTGAGACGAAACTTGGTGGGTGTTATAACAAGCATGACCTGAGGCTACCTGCAGTGTTTCGGCACTGTGCCCCCTAGTGGTCAGGAGATATGAAAATGCATATTTTTGCTTATAACTTGTGAGCAGTTAGGCTAAAAATCACAAAACTGGTCTCTTTAGATTCGTGCATCATGCCGAGTCCAACCATATAAAATTTTCCCATGTCAGCCATTTTGGCCGTCGGCCATGTTGAATTTCGTCGTAAAATGCTATATTTTACGAACGCATTAACTTATCGTCACGAAACTCAGTGTGGTTCTTCGGCCCCACGCCCTGATGGTACTCAAAAAGTTTGGGGACAGCGCCACCTTTTGGTCAAAAGTTATAATGAAATTTCTAAAAATGCTAATAACTTTTGCTTACATTAGCCTATTGTAATCAAACTGATGTTGATAGATTCCTTGGGTCATGCCGAGATCATCGATACCAATTTTGCAATAATTGGCTAAACTTCCTGTCCGCCATTTTGATTCATGTTGAAAACCTACTTTTTCGAACTCCTCCTAGACCGTAAGTCGGATTTTCACGAAATTTGACTCGGATCATCTTCAGACCATGCTGGCAAAAAGTTATGGATTTTGTGTCGATATATTTCACGGTTTTCGTTTGGCGCATCAACGAATTGGCTGGAAAGATGCTACACTGCATCTGAGGCTGTATCTCAGCGAAACTTTGACATATTCGCACCAAATTTTGTACGTGACATTGTGACCTCACACTGACCACGCTACATAAGTTTGGTAACATCGCCACCTATTGGTCAAGAGTAATAAACCATTAATTAATGATTAATTATGACATTTCCAAACATGCTAATAACTTTTGACTGCATTAGCCGATTGTAATGAAACTGTTCTCAAATTATTCCTTGGGTCATGCCGACAACATACATACCAATTATGTCATAATAAGCCGAACTTTCTTTCCGCCATTTTGATTTATGTGGAAAACATACTTTTTCGAACTCCTCCTAAACCGTTTGTCCAATTTTCACCAAATTTGAATCATATCATCTCCAGACCATGCTGACGAAAAGTTATGGATTTCGTGTCGATAGACAAAACCGTTCTTGCATACCACAGCAACGAATTTGAGGCATGATGCCAAAATGACAGTTAAGACTGTATCTCTGCAATGCTTTGGCATATTGACACCAAACTTTGTGTGTGCCATTGTCACCTCACACAGAACACACCATATCGATTTGAAAATGGTGACACCTATTGGACAAAATTGATAAGCCAATAACTCATATTGCTCTAGGTTTATATGTGATTTTTCAGCCTTTTTCACTAAAAACATCCTAAAATGGCTTCAATTACTAATTTCTGCATACAACAGCAACGAATTTGTGGCATGACGCCATTATGACAGTTGAGACTGTATCTCTGCAATGCTTTGGCGTATTGACACCAAACTTTGTGTGTGCCATTGTCACCTCACACAGAACACACCACATCGATTTGAAAATGGTGACACCTATTGGTCAAAATTGATAAGCCAATAACTCATATTGCTATAGCTTTATATGTGATTTTTTAGCCGTTTTGACAAAAAACATCCTAAAATGGCTTCAAATACTCATTTCTGCATACAACAGCAACGAATTTGAGGCATGATGCCAAAATGACACTTGAGACTGTATCTCTGCAATGCTTTGGCATATTGACACCAAACTTTGTGTGTGCCATTGTCACCTCACACAGAACACACCACATCGATTTGATAACAGCGCCACCTATCGGTCAAACGTGATAAGCCAATAAATCATATTGCTATAGGTTTATATGTGATTTTTCAGCCGTTTTGACAAAAACATCCTAAAATGGCTTCAATTACTCATTTCTGCAGTTGGTTTGTTGTTTGCTTCTGTACTGCTTGGCCCGTGATTGCTGCTTGCAGCTATATTTATTCTTCTTCTTCTTCTTCTTCCGTAGTGAAGTCAATGGCAGCCCATAGAACCGCTTATGGAAAGTTGTATAATTTGGCACACTGATAGAGGACAGTCTCAATAGTAACCACAGCAAATTTGGAGTCTCTAACTCAAACTCTCTAGCGCCACCACTTGTCCAAAGATTCACTTTTGAAATGCTAATAACTTTTGAACCGTAAGTCACAAAATGAAAATTCCTTTTCCTCGTATTCTTTGGCTCAAGCCGAGTCGAATGAAGTCCAAAATTCAAAAATCGTAAGGTTTAGTTTTTTCGCTATATTCAATTGTTCGTAAAACCTACTTTGTCGAACTCGTCCTAGACGATTAGTCCGATTGTCACCAAATTTGGCTCAGATCATCTACAGACCATGGAGGCAAAAAGTTATGGAATTCAAGTCGATTCGTCCAAGCGTTTTCGAAAAACATGCTAACGAATTTGCGAAAACCACGCAAAAATGGATCTGAGGCTATATCTCCGCAACAGTTTGGCATATTGAGACGAAACTTGGTGGGTGTTATAACAAGCATGACCTGAGGCTACCTGCAGTGTTTCGGCACTGTGCCCCTAGTGGTCAGGAGATATGAAAATGCATATTTTTGCTTATAACTTGTGAGCAGTTAGGCTAAAAATCACAAAACTGGTCTCTTTAGATTCGGTGCATCATGCCGAGTCCAACCATATAAAATTTTCCCATGTCAGCCATTTTGGCCGTCGGCCATGTTGAATTTCGTCGTAAAATGCTATATTTTACGAACGCATTAACTTATCGTCACGAAACTCAGTGTGGTTCTTCGCCCCATGCCCTGATGGTACTCAAAAGTTTGGGGACAGCGCCACCTTTTGGTCAAAAGTTATAATGACATTTCTAAAATGCTAATAACTTTTGCTTACATTAGCCTATTGTAATCAAACTGATGTTGATAGATTCCTTGGGTCATGCCGAGATCATCGATACCAATTTTGCAATAATTGGCTAAACTTCCTGTCCGCCATTTTGATTCATGTTGAAAACCTACTTTTTCGAACTCCTCCTAGACCGTAAGTCGGATTTTCACGAAATTTGACTCGGATCATCTTCAGACCATGCTGGCAAAAAGTTATGGATTTTGTGTCGATATATTTCACGGTTTTCGTTTGGCGCATCAACGAATTGGCTGGAAAGATGCTACACTGCATCTGAGGCTGTATCTCAGCGAAACTTTGACATATTCGCACCAAATTTTGCACGTGACATTGTGACCTCACACTGACCACGCTACATAAGTTTGGTAACAGCGCCACCTATCGGTCAAACGTGATAAGCCAATAAATCATATTGCTATAGGTTTATATGTGATTTTTCAGCCATTTTGACAAAAAACATCCTAAAATGGCTTCAATTACTCATTTCTGCATACAACAGCAACAAATTTGTGGCATGGCGCCATTATGACACTTGAGGCTGTATCTCTGCAATGCTTTGGCGTATTGACACCAAACTTTGTGTGTGCCATTGTCACCTCACACAGAACACACCAAATCGATTTGATGACAGCGCCACCTATCGGTCAAAGGTGATAAGCCAATAAATCATATTGCTATAGGTTTATATGTGATTTTTCAGCCGTTTTCACAAAAATATCCTAAAATGGCTTCAATTACTCATTTCTGCAGTTGGTTTGTTGTTTGCTTCTGTACTGCTTGGCCCGTGATTGCTGCTTGCAGCTATATTTATTCTTCTTCTTCTTCCGTAGTGAAGTCAATGGCAGCCCATAGAACCGATTGCGGGAAAGTTGTATAATTTGGCACACTGATAGAGGACAGTGTCAATAGTAACCACAGCAAATTTGGAGTCTCTATCTCAAACTCTCTAGCGCCACCACTTGTCCAAAGTTTCACTTTTGAAATGCTAATAACTTTTGACTGCATTAGCCGATTGTAATGAAACTGTTCTCAAATTATTCCTTGGGTCATGCTGACAACATACATACAAATTACATCATAGTGAACCGAACTTCCTGTCCGCCATTTTGATTCATGTTGAAAACCTACTTTTTCGAACTCCTCCTAGACCGTAAGTCCGATTTTCACGAAATTTGACTCGGATCATCTTCAGACCATGCTGGCAAAAGTTATGGATTTCGTGTCGATAGACAAAACCGTTCTCGCATACCACAGCAACGAATTTGTGGCATGACGCCATTATGACACTTGAGACTGTATCTCTGCAATGCTTTGGCGTATTGACACCAAACTTTGTGTGTGCCATTGTCACCTCACACAGAATACACCAAATCGATTTGATGACAGCGCCACCTATCGGTCAAAGGTGATAAGCCAATAAATCATATTGCTATAGGTTTATATGTGATTTTTCAGCCTTTTTCACAAAAATATCCTAAAATGGCTTCAAATACTCATTTCTGCATACAACAGCAACGAATTTGTGGCATGGCGCCATTATGACAGTTGAGACTGTATCTCTGCAATGCTTTGGCGTATTGACACCAAACTTTGTGTGTGCCATTGTCACCTCACACAGAATACACCAAATCGATTTGATGACAGCGCCACCTTTTGGTCAAAAGTTATAATGAAATTTCCAAACATGCTAATAACTTTTGAACCGTAAGTCACAAAATGAAAATTCCTTTTTCCTCGTATTCTTTGGCTCAAGCCGAGTCAAATCCAGTCCAAAATTCAAAAATCGTAAGGTTTAGTTTTTCGCTATATTCAATTGTTCGTAAAACCTACTTTTTCGAACTCCTCCTAAACCGTTTGTCCGATTTTCACGAAATTTGACTCGGATCATCTTCAGACCATGCTGACCAAAAGTTATGGAATTCAAGTCGATTCGTCCAAGCGTTTTCGAAAAACATGCTAACGAATTTGCGAAAACCACGCAAAAATGGATCTGAGGCTATATCTCCGCAACAGTTTGGCATATTGAGACGAAACTTGGTGGGTGTTATAACAAGCATGACCTGAGGCTACCTGCAGTGTTTCGGCACTGTGCTCCCTAGTGGTCAGGAGATATGAAAAATGCATATTTTTGCCTATAACTTGTGAATGGTTCGCTTATAAATCACAAAACTGGTCTCTTTAGATTCGGTGCATCATGCCGAGTCCAACCATATAACATTTTCCCATGTCAGCCATTTTGGCCGTCGGCCATGTTGAATTTTGTCGTAAAATGCTATATTTTACGAACGCATTAACTTATCGTTACAAAACTCAGTGTGGTTCTTCGCCCCATGCCCTGATGGTACTCAAAAAGTTTGGGGACAGCGCCACCTTTTGGTCAAAAGTTATAATGAAATGTCTAAAAATGCTAATAACTTTTGCTTACATTAGCCTATTGTAATCAAACTGATGTTGATAGATTCCTTGGGTCATGCCGAGATCATCGATACCAATTTTGCAATAATTGGCTAAACTTCCTGTCCGCCATTTTGATTCATGTTGAAAACCTACTTTTTCGAACTCCTCCTAGACCGTAAGTCCGATTTTCACGAAATTTGACTCGGATCATCTTCAGACCATGCTGGCAAAAAGTTATGGATTTTGTGTCGATATATTTCACGGTTTTCGTTTGGCGCATCAACGAATTGGCTGGAAAGATGCTACACTGCATCTGAGGCTGTATCTCAGCGAAACTTTGACATATTCGCACCAAATTTTGTACGTGACATTGTGACCTCACACTGACCACGCTACATAAGTTTGGTAACGGTGCCACCTATTGGTCAAGAGTAATAAACCATTAATTAATCATTAATAATGAAATTTCCAAACATGCTAATAACTTTTGACTGCATTAGCCGATTGTAATGAAACTGGCCTCAAATTATTCCTTGGGTCATGCTGACAACATACATACAAATTACATCATAGTGAACCGAACTTCCTGTCCGCCATTTTGATTTATGTTGAAAACATACTTTTTCGAACTCCTCCTAAACCGTTTTTCCGATTTTCACCAAATTTGAATCATATCATCTCCAGACCATGCTGACCAAAAGTTATGGATTTCGTGTCGATAGACAAAACCGTTCTCGCATACCACAGCAACGAATTTGAGGCATGATGCCAAAATGACACTTGAGACTGTATCTCTGCAATGCTTTGGCGTATTGACACCAAACTTTGTGTGTGCCATTGTCACCTCACACAGAACACACCACATCGATTTGAAAATGGTGACACCTATTGGTCAAAATTGATAAGCCAATAACTCATATTGCTATAGCTTTATGTGAGATTTTTCAGGCGTTTTGACAAAAAACATCCTAAAATGGCTTCAATTACTCATTTCTGCATACAACAGCAACAAATTTGTAGCATGACGCCATTATGACACTTGAGACTGTATCTCTGCAATGCTTTGGCGTATTGACACCAAACTTTGTGTGTGCCATTGTCACCTCACACAGAACACACCAAATCGATTTGATGACAGCGCCACCTATCGGTCAAACGTGATAAGCCAATAAATCATATTGCTATAGGTTTATATGTGATTTTTCAGCCTTTTTCACAAAAAATATCCTAAAATGGCTTCAATTACTCATTTCTGCAGTTGGTTTGTTGTTTCTCTCTGTACTGCTTGGCCCCGTGATTGCTGCTTGCAGCTATATTTATTCTTCTTCTTCTTCTTCTTCCGTAGTGAAGTCAATGGCAGCCCATAGAACCGATTGCGGGAAAGTTGTATAATTTGCCACACTGATAGAGGACAGTCTCAATAGTAACCATAGCAAATTTGGAGTCTCTAACTCAAACTCTCTAGCGCCACCACTTGTCCAAAGTTTCACTTTTGAAATGCTAATAAGTTTTTAACCGTAAGCCACAAAATGAAAATTCCTTTTTACTCGTATTCTTTGGCTCAAGCCGAGTCGAATGAAGTCCAAAATTCAAAAATCGTAAGGTTTAGTTTTTTCGCTATAATCAATTGTTCGTAAAACCTACTTTGTCGAACTCGTCCTAGACGATTAGTCCGATTCTCACCAAATTTGGCACAGATCATCTACAGACCATGGAGGCAAAAAGTTATGGAATTCAAGTCGATTCGTCCAAGCGTTTTCGAAAAACATGCTAACGAATTTGCCGAAAACCACGCAAAAATGGATCTGAGGCTATATCTCCGCAACAGTTTGGCAAATTGAGACGAAACTTGGTGGGTGTTATAACAAGCATGACCTGAGGCTACCTGCAGTGTTTCGGCACTGTGCCCCCTAGTGGTCAGGAGATATGAAAAATGCATATTTTTGCTTATAACTTGTGAACGGTTAGGCTAAAAATCACAAAACTGGTCTCTTTAGATTCGATTGCATCATGCCGAGTCCAACCATATAACATTTTCCCATGTCAGCCATTTTGGCCGTCGGCCATGTTGAATTTTGTCGTAAAATGCTATATTTTACGAACGCATTAACTTATCGTTACAAAACTCAGTGTGGTTCTTCGGCCCCATGCCCTGATGGTACTCAAAAGGTTTGGGGACAGCGCCACCTTTTGGTCAAAAGTTATAATGACATTTCTAAAAATGCTAATAACTTTTGCTTACATTAGCCTATTGTAATCAAACTGATGTTGATAGATTCCTTGGGTCATGCCGAGATCATCGATACCAATTTTGCAATAATTGGCTAAACTTCCTGTCCGCCATTTTGATTCATGTTGAAAACCTACTTTTCGAACTCCTCCTAGACCGTAAGTCCGATTTTCACGAAATTTGACTCGGATCATCTTCAGACCATGCTGGCAAAAGTTATGGATTTTGTGTCGATATATTTCACGGTTTTCGTTTGGCGCATCAACGAATTGGCTGGAAAGATGCTACACTGCATCTGAGGCTGTATCTCAGCGAAACTTTGACATATTCGCACCAAATTTTGTACGTGACATTGTGACCTCACACTGACCACGCTACATAAGTTTGGTAACGGTGCCACCTATTGGTCAAAAGTAATAAACCATTAATTAATCATTAATAATGAAATTTCCAAACATGCTAATAACTTTTGACTGCATTAGCCGAATGTAATGAAACTGTTCTCAAATTATTCCTTGGGTCATGCCGACAACATACATACCAATTATGTCATAATAAGCGGAACTTTCTTTCCGCCATTTTGATTTATGTGGAAAACATACTTTTTCGAACTCCTCCTAAACCATTTGTCCGATTTTCTCCAAATTTGAATCATATCATCTCCAGACCATGCTGACCAAAAGTTATGGATTTCGTGTCGATAGACAAAACCGTTTTCGCATACCACAGCAACGAATTTGAGATATGCTGCCAAAATGACACTTGAGGCTGTATCTCTGCAATGCTTTGGCGTATTGACACCAAACTTTGTGTGTGCCATTGTCACCTCACACAGAACACACCACATCGATTTGAAAATGGTGACACCTATTGGTCAAAATTGATAAGCCAATAACTCATATTGCTATAGCTTTATGTGAGATTTTTCAGCCGTTTTGACAAAAAACATCCTAAAATGGCTTCAATGACCAATTTCTGCAGTTGGTCTGTTGCTTGCTTCTGTAGTGCTTGGCCCCGTGATTGCTGCTTGCAGCTATATTTCTTCTTCTTCTTCTTCTTCTTCTTCTTCTTCTTCCGCCGCAAAGTCAATGGCAGCCCATAGAACCGATTGCGGGAAAGTTGTATAATTTGGCACACTGATAGAGGATAGTCTCAATAGTAACCAAAGCAAATTTGGAGTCTCTATCTCAAACTCTCTAGCGCCACCACTTGTCCAAAGTTTCACTTTTGAAATGCTAATAACTTTTGAACCGTAAGCCACAAAATGAAAATTCCTTTTTCCTCGTATTCTTTGGCTCAAGCCGAGTCGAATGAAGTCCAAAATTCAAAAATCGTAAGGTTTAGTTTTTTCGCTATATTCAATTGTTCGTAAAACCTACTTTGTCGAACTCGTCCTAGACGATTAGTCCGATTCTCACCAAATTTGGCTCAGATCATCTACAGACCATGGAGGCAAAAAGTTATGGAATTCAAGTCGATTCGTCCAAGCGTTTTCGAAAAACATGCTAACGAATTTGCCGAAAACCACGCAAAAATGGATCCGAGGCTATATCTCCGCAACAGTTTGGCATATTGAGACGAAACTTGGTGGGTGTTATAACAAGCATGACCTGAGAAGACCTGCAGTGTTTCGGCGCTGTGCCCCCTAGTGGTCAGGAGATATGATAAATGCATATTTTTGCTTATAACTTGTGAACGGTTAGGCTAAAAATCACAAAACTGGTCTCTTTAGATTCGGTGCATCATGCCGAGTACAACCATATACAATTTTCCCATGTCAGCCATTTTGGCCGTCGGCCATGTTGAATTTTGTCGTAAAATGCTATATTTTACGAACGCATTAACTTATCGTCACGAAACTCAGTGTGGTTCTTCGGCCCCATGCCCTGATGGTACTCAAAAAGTTTGGGGACAGCGCCACCTTTTGGTCAAACGTTATAATGAAATTTCTAAAAATGCTAATAACTTTTGCTTACATTAGCCTATTGTAATCAAACTGACGTTGTTAGATTCCTTGGGTCATGCCGAGATCATCGATACCAACTTTGCAATAATTGGCTAAACTTCCTGTCCGCCATTTTGATTCATGTTGAAAACCTACTTTTTCGAACTCCTCCTAGACCGTAAGTCCGATTTTCACGAAATTTGACTCGGATCATCTTCAGACCATGCTGGCAAAAAGTTATGGATTTTGTGTCGATATATTTCACGGTTTTCGTTTGGCGCATCAACGAATTGGCTGGAAAGATGCTACACTGCATCTGAGGCTGTATCTCAGCGAAACTTTGACATATTCGCACCAAATTTTGCACGTGACATTGTGACCTCACACTGACCACGCTACATAAGTTTGGTAACGGTGCCACCTATTGGTCAAGAGTAATAAACCATTAATTAACCATTAATAATGAAATTTCCAAACATGCTAATAACTTTTGACTGCATTAGCCGATTGTAATGAAACTGTTCTCAAATTATTCCTTGGGTCATGCCGACAACATACATACAAATTATGTCATAATAAGCCGAACTTTCTATCCGCCATTTTGATTTATGTGGAAAACCTACTTTTTCGAACTCCTCCTAAACCGTTTGTCCGATTTTCACCAAATTTGAATCATATCATCTCCAGACCATGCTGACCAAAAGTTATGGATTTCGTGTCGATAGACAAAACCGTTTTCGCATACCACAGCAACGAATTTGAGATATGATGCCAAAATGACAGTTGAGACTGTATCTCTGCAATGCTTTGGCGTATTGACACCAAACTTTGTGTGTGCCATTGTCACCTCACACAGAACACACCACATCGATTTGAAAATGGTGACACCTATTGGTCAAAATTGATAAGCCAATAACTCATAATGCTATAGTTTTATATGTGATTTTTCAGCCGTTTTGACAAAAAACATCCTAAAATGGCTTCAATTACTCATTTCTGCATACAACAGCAACAAATTTGTGGCATGACGCCATTATGACACTTGAGGCTGTATCTCTGCAATGCTTTGGCGTATTGACACCAAACTTTGTGTGTGCCATTGTCACCTCACACAGAACACACCACATCGATTTGATAACAGCGCCACCTATCGGTCAAACGTGATAAGCCAATAAATCATATTGCTTTAGGTTTATAAGTGATTTTTCAGCCGTTTTGACAAAAAATATCCTAAAATGGCTTCAATTACTCATTTCTGCAGTTGGTTTGTTGTTTGCTTCTGTAGTGCTTGGCCCCGTGATTGCTGCTTGCAGCTATATTTAGGGGCCAAGCACCGAAGGTGCGGAGGCACCTATTGAAACCGTTAGATTTATTATTAGGGGCCAAGCACCGAAGGTGCGGAGGCACCTATTGAAACCGTTAGATTTATTAGGGGCCAAGCACCGAAGGTGCGGAGGCACCTATTGAAACCGTTAGATTTATTAGGGGCCAAGCAATCAAGGTGCGGAGGCACCTATTGAAACCGTTAGATTTATTATTAGGGGCCAAGCACCGAAGGTGCGGAGGCACCTATTGAAACCGTTAGATTTATTATTAGGGGCCAAGCACCGAAGGTGCGGAGGCACCTATTGAAACCGTTAGATTTCTTATTATTCTTCTTCTTCTTCTTCCGTAGTGAAATTTTCCCATGTCAGCCATTTTGGCCGTCGGCCATGTTGAATTTCGTCGTAAAATGCTATATTTTACGAACGCATTAACTTATCGTTATGAAACTCAGTGTGGTTCTTCGGCCCCATGCCCTGATGGTACTTAAAAAGTTTGGGGGCAGCGCCACCTTTTGGTCAAACGTTATAATGAAATTTATAAAAATGCTAATAACTTTTGCTTACATTAGCCTATTGTAATCAAACTGATGTTGATAGATTCCTTGGGTCATGCCGAGATCATCGATACCAATTTTGCAATAATTGGCTAAACTTCCTGTCCGCCATTTTGATTCATGTTGAAAACCTACTTTTTCGAACTCCTCCTAGACCGTAAGTCCGATTTTCACGAAATTTGACTCGGATCATCTTCAGACCATGCTGGCAAAAAGTTATGGATTTTGTGTCGATATATTTCACGGTTTTCGTTTGGCGCATCAACGAATTGGCTGGAAAGATGCTACACTGCATCTGAGGCTGTATCTCAGCGAAACTTTGACATATTCGCACCAAATTTTGTACGTGACATTGTGACCTCACACTGACCACGCTACATAAGTTTGGTAACGGTGCCACCTATTGGTCAAGAGTAATAAACCATTAATTAATCATTAATAATGAAATTTCCAAACATGCTAATAACTTTTGACTGCATTAGCCGATTGTAATGAAACTGTTCTCAAATTATTCCTTGGGTCATGCCGACAACATACATACCAATTATGTCATAATAAGCCGAACTTTCTTTCCGCCATTTTGATTTATGTGGAAAACATACTTTTTCGAACTCCTCCTAAACCGTTTGTCCGATTTTCACCAAATTTGAATCATATCATCTCCAGACCATGCTGACGAAAAGTTATGGATTTCGTGTCGATACACAAAACCGTTTTCGCATACCTCAGCAACGAATTTGTGGCATGACGCCATTATGACACTTGAAGCTGTATCTCTGAAATGCTTTGGCGTATTGACACCAAACTTTGTGTGTGCCATTGTCACCTCACACAGAACACACCACATCGATTTGAAAATGGTGACACCTATTGGTCAAAATTGATAAGCCAATAACTCATATTGCTATAGCTCTATGTGATTTTTCAGCCGTTTTGACTAAAAACATCCTAAAATGGCTTCAATGACCAATTTCTGCAGTTGGTCTGTTGCTTGCTTCTGTAGTGCTTGGCCCCGTGATTGCTGCTTGCAGCTATATTTCTTCTTCTTCTTCTTCTTCTTCTTCTCCAAAGTGAATCACATTTTTGAGGGCCTAAACATGCTCCAAAACTCATGAAACTTTGCACACGGGTCAGAACTGGCGAAAATTTACATCTGATATGGGTTTCAGAAGTGGGTGTGGCAAAATGGCTCAATAGCGCCACCTATAATATTTCAAAAGAGTGCGCCTCGAGCTACGTTTTATGTACATGCACGAAAATCGGTACACACATGTAACACACCATTACCTACAAAAAAGCCTCTTGGTACAAAATCCAAACCCCAACAGGAAGTACGTTATTTTGAATTTCCTGTTCGATTTTTGTGCAGTTTTTGCAATTTCCAGGCTTCGTACTTTGACGAACTCCTCCTACAGTTTTAATCGGATCGTCTTCAAATTTGCTGAGTGTAATCATAAGGCCTTTGTGATGTTAAATTGCGAAGATCTAGAGTTTTCGTCAAGGCGTCTCCTGGGGGCCTGACAAAGTTTGATGTTTCGCCATGAAACAGGAAGTTGCTGTAACTCAGGCAAGCAATGTCCGATCTGCCCCAAACTTCACACGTTTCATAGGAGTTCAGTCCTGAACACATCTGCATGCTCATATTCAGATATAGTCATAGCGCCACCTGCTGGCAACAGGAAGTGACATGTTTAACACTGTAATGGACTCCTAGGTGCATATTAAAAAGTGTCAACAAGTGATAAATAGGCTGACAGCATGCTACAAGCATACTAAAACATGCTAGCAACACTTAGCTAAGTGCTAAAGCATGCTAGTAATGCAGTGAAACAGGAAGTTGCTGTAACTCAGGTAAGCAGTGTTCAATCTGCCCCAAACTTCACACGTTTCATAGGAGTTCAGTCCTGAACACATCTACATGCTCATATTCAGATATAGTCATAGCGCCACCTGCTGGCAACAGGAAGAGACATGTTTAACATTGTAATGGACTCCTAGGTGCATATTAAAAAGTGTCAACAAGTGATAAATAGGCTGGCAGCATGCTACAAGCATACTAAAACATGCTAGCAACACTTAGCTTAGTGCTAAAGCATGCTAGTAATGCAGTGAAACAGGAAGTTGCTGTAACTCAGGCATGCTGTGTTCAATCTGCCCCAAATTTAACAAGTTTGATAAGAGGCCTGTCCTGAACACATCTACATTCCCGTATTCGGGTACAGTCATAGCGCCACCTGCTGGCAACAGGAAATGGCTTGTTTTACACTAACTTAAACATGCAATGTCCAATCTGCACCAAACTTCACATGTTTGGTAAGAGTCATGGCCTGAAGACACCTAAAGGCCAATATTCAGTTATAATCATAGCGCCACCTTTTGGCAATAGGAAATGTCATGCTTTATAATAACTCAAACATACTACTTTCAATCTGCATCAAACTTCATATGTTTGATAAAAGTGCTGCCCTGAAGACATCTACATGCCAATATTCAGTTATAGACATAGCGCCACCAGCTGGCAGCAGGTTTGGCACATATAAATAACTTTGACATATTCCTCTATGTTTGCCTTTTTAAATGCATATTGCTCACCGTTCCCTCTCTCCCTGAAGCAACCGGTCGGCGGTGAGCCCGGGTGCGAGGGCCCATTCATCGCTGCTTGCAGCTTTAATTTCTTATTGTTATGCAAACTATACAGACAATATGAACGCGCATTAAGACTAAAAGAACCAACTGCGTGTAGGCAAGCGAGCCCAGAACGCAATGCGTTAAGTTGCACATTAAACATTTTCCTCCCGTAGAAAATACTTATAAATAAAACAGTAATGTAGCATAATGGACAAACACAATGATACAAAAGGGCTGTAGACATTTTATTCAAAATGGGAAAATGCTTATTAATTATGTTTTAATAATGAAGAGGAGTTTGGTCTTTATAATCTCAGTCCATTATGCCACATTATGCCACGTTTTGCGATATGGGAGGAAATACATATACATTATATAAATAAACTGTATATTGAATTTGATCTTTTAATAGCACTATCTTAACACATTAAGCCATATTAAGTGTTTATGATTTTCTACGGGAGGTTTAAAAGCGCGCTGTTCTGTGGCGACGGATTTGTGGGTCTTGTCTTTTTCTCTTACAGATGACTTGCAGGACCCTGTATGTTATGATATTAAATTAGTTTTAATCGTTTAACCTCCACAGTGTCATGTCTCCATGGCAACACACATGATTTGTGTGAATTGCAAGTGACGTCGCAGGCAGCCAAGAGTGCAAGTAACGAGTGCAAGTGACTTCATAATTGAATTTATTTTTTCTTGTCTTCATCACCTGGTTACTTGTGTAAAATGTTGAGAGATTCGATTTAAAAAATGCTTAATAAATAAAATAAAATAAAAAACAAAAAAGACTGCAAGTGACGTCACTTGCGGAAGTGCAGGTGTCTGAGAGTGCAAGTGCATGTCTGCAGCCAGACCCTATTGGGGTTATCTTCCTTGGTGTGAAGGGGCCTTAATCATAATAATATTAAACACAAACATGTTTGCCAATATATCATGCATTCATGCTTTCTAGAGTATGATGTGAAAATCTCAATCCATGTTGACTGCATTCATCAAACCCTGTTACCAAAGTAATAAGCAAAAGAACGTTACACTATGAAATACAAGTTTATCTAAAAATAAAACTTTTATGCTAAAGGTCCTTGCACACCGAGTCCAAAATTTTCTTATGCATTTTTCGTATTCGTCATTCAAAAAATTTGTCACACGCAGAAACGCACACTGAGTCCGATGCGTATTAATTCATACGTTGCGAAGAAAAAAAAAAAAAAGCGTTACTGGAGCCATATATTAAAAAGAACACCACCAGTTTCTGTGAACTCAGTGTGCAAGGACCTTTGCAGTGCTTTGTGCTGCAAAACAAAGTGGATGAACTTGACAATCACCATTCTGGATTTTGGCGTTCACTTGTTTGGTGGTTCTGAACTGTCAAAACACCTCTCAAAATGCTTGCTACGGATGCAAAAAAACTCAGAAAATCAAACCCGATCCGAATTTTTTTATGACAGACAAAAATTTCGGAGGCAGTGTGTAAACGTGATTGACAAAACGTGAGGTCGTATTTATTTTTTAATGTGCGATAATTTCGGACTCAGTGTGCAATGACCTGAAATCTGCCACCCACTTGTCCATTTCTGAATTTGGTTTAATTTTAGTACATTTAATGTTTATTTATTGAAAAAATATATAAGCAAAATCAGTGTCAGGGTTGTGAAGGGTATGTCTTGGCTTTCTGATGTTGACAATCAGAGTGAATGTTTATCAGACCTCCTTTCACTGATCATTTGATCAAAACAAGAAAATGAAAGACAACTGAATTTCAAGGCTTATTTTGTACCCTACGCATATAAAGTCTCCCCTATATTACTATGTTTTTCCACTACTTCACAAAGTTTTTTTCCACCATAACCACTAAATCTGTTGAACCGATTGACGCCTTATATTCTTATCGTTCTTCAGCCTCATTGATGAAGGATCATGAATAAACACCAACCTGTTTGTTGTTCAGTGTGTTCCAGCATTTATTCCAGCATTAAGTGCTGAACAGCAGTGGGAGGAGCTTAACTGAAGGAGTGATTGTTGTGGGAGGAGCTTCACTGAAAGAGGAGATCTGCCAAAATGAAAGATAAATCAGTTACTGAGTTTATATTTTTACATTAATTCACACAATTTAAGTATTTATGTTCAAATATCAATCTCTTTTAAGTAAATTAATTGCAAAGCATTTCATAATAATCCACAAATTCTCTTTTTATTTCTAAAATAGGCTATTGACTTGGTCGGTGTCGTGTCATAGCTGTGTGGGCAGAGTCAGCGTGGGGGAAAACGAACCTTTCCCCCTCATTGGAAAAGCATGGTGTTGACCCAGAATGGTGTACGCAAAATCATTTCTGCTGCTCGACAGAGCACGATACGTCGAAAAACTGAGCCGTATTGTGTCGGACTGTCTGTACGGTATCTGTGACTGGACAAACGACCCAATGAAATGACCAGAGGTGTCATTTCGATACTTTTACCTGATTGAGTCTCCAGGCAAGAGACAGCTTACTACAAGCCTATACGTGACGGCTTGTGAAAGTAAACATTAGTCGTTTTGTTTTGCTTAATCTTAATAAAGTGATAAAGACTAGAGTAAAAGCCTGTCATACTTTTTTATTTATATATTAAAAATAATTTTAACATTGACAAAACATAGGTAACATTAAAGGTCTACTGAAGTGAAATGCACAGCATTATGTGGTGTGTGCTAAACGTATAGCCTCATCATTTTCACAAATACACGCCGTAAAATAAAAAGATATAAAATAACATGAAAATATCCCTTACGAAAATTAACCGTGGTTACAACCAAAAAAAACATGGTTATTATAGGTAAACCATGGTAAAAACTAATTAAAATGTTTTGCTACACTAACCATAGTTTAACCATGGTATTTGTAGTAAAACTGTGGTTATAAGCTACAAGTGGTAATAAAACGCCCCAAAAATGTGAAGGAGGGTTGCTGTAATGAGAACTGGGTTGCGGTGCAAGGGGACGGGACTAATTGACGGGTCATTGAAGTTGATGAATATTACATAAATATGAATATTAAGCTTGATATGTTCATACGTTGTATATCCATAATAACTGCTGTCGGAGTTCTGATGTTGTGTGCTACCCACTCAGATTGTGCTACCTCCGTCAGTTTATTCGGCAGTATATAAGTCTTCAGATCGGGTTTTTATTTTTATTTTTTTACTTATTAGAGGTACAGAACGCCACACAGCAACTTTTCAGCATTGCACCAAGCAAAAATCAATCGAAATCATAACAAAAAGATAAATCATAAAGATAAAGCGTCTAACAAGGTCTCCGTACATTAATTCGAACGGTTTGTTTTCCCCACGGCATAAACGGATATGATGTTTTGTGGGCGTTCCCAGCAATGCCGACCAAGTCAATTTCATCCACATATTTTATTTCTACATTTTATCTTGCCTTTCATTAACATATAGATAACATAATATAGTAAAAACTAAGGACTACAGAATTTAAAAGATACCAAATATATAAACAAGGTAAGAAAAAATAAAAATACAATAAACTTTGGAAAATAAATTTACAAATTTGCAAGAAACAAATAACCTACCAGTGGAGTTACTTAACAAATTATTTAACTTATTGTGTTTTAGTTTTGTGTTTAAAGCATGGTTTATTACAGATTTATGAAATAAATGTCGTTATGATGCTTACACAGATTAATGACTTATATCTTCTAATGTCGCTATAACTGATTGTGTCTTTTGCTTAAGTCTGTTGACATCAATACAATGAGCTTAATGTGGCAATTAACAGATCTGAAGTCATCAGCATAATGAATGAGGTGAAAACAGGATGTATTGACATGAAATAAAGAGGATTTTCAGCAGCTGATAATATTGATGAACCTATAAACACTCATTAAACAAGCCATTCAGGATCAGCAGATCAGCTCACTTTGGTTGCTGGTATAAACCCTTTGTCAAACATTGTGATTTGTCTACATGAATGTAAATATAGTCGATTTTTTTATTACTACATTAATAACATTCAAAGTAGTTAACATCTTACCAATTATTGTGTGAAGAAAAACAGACACACCGTAAAACCTTCTTCTTTAAAGTGATGTAGTTAGCAGATACACAAACAGCGCCGGATGAAACCATTCACAAAAAAAGCACCGTAAAATATTGATGAAACAAACTGTATAATGTGTATTTTACAATTACATAAAATAGCGTGAACTGCTCACCTCAGAAACCTCCAAGCTGACGCGCGTGAGTGATGACGTCAGCACCGCGAGGCGAAACCAATATCAAAACCGCGCCAAATCCTGATTAAAACGGCGAAGCTCTGGCTGCGTTCGGAATCGCACTCAATGAGTCGGTACTTAATTTCAATAAGTACTAGTTTATCGAGCCCTAAAAGAGTAGGTTCTCTACAGACAAATCTCCTTAAACTATGAATGCGATCCCGACTTCATCCGCCATGGTGACTTTATCATGTGACTTACGACGTTACAAGAGCAACATCAACTTAAAAGATATGAGCCACAGGTTTAATTAATCTATTTGTTAATATTTTGATGTTGATGAAATTTGCTCATTTTGTGGTCTTGAAGAAACAGCTGCCCTTTTATTGTGATTGTAGTATAACCAAAACATTTTGGGTTGATTTAAGTTTTTATATTTATTTTTTTATTGTTCTCTTTTGAATATGTTGTTAATTTCTTTATTTTATGTTCAAGATTTTTCACCCACAAACCAGCTTAAATCTCCTGTTTTCATCTTTTTCTTTTTGAATTTAACTTTTTGTTTTTGTTTGTTTCATCCCTCAGGCTTATAACAACAACAAATGATTTTTTTTTGATGCATTATGACTATATGAATATTATTCAAATATATTTACCCTTGTAACTGTGCCTTTTTTGCTGTGTGTATATTCTCATACTATGCAAACCCATTATATTTATGTTTTCTATTATGATTGTTCATTGTTAAAGATAGAACCATCTTTCCCTGAGCTTAAATGTAATTATAAGGTCTGCAGTAATAATAATAATAAGCATCAATAGCATCAGTAACTCCACAACCCTACATAGTACAGTTTTCTGCAGCGTTTGCAATATCTGCACAAAGGAGACGTCGATCAGCTGCTGGAAGATCTTGACTTTGGAGAAGAATGCTGATATTATACTTGAAAAATGTAAGTATTACTACTATTTTAAAAATAAGATTACCCCAGAATGCATTGCTAGCCCACCCCAACACTTACAATAGTAATGATAAATGCTGACCAATAATTAATTCATTATATATATAATTTTAGTAAAATAAGCAAAATGTAATTTGTTTTGTCATATGCCATAGCTATGCATGAATACACACTAGACAAATGCAGCCAAGGTGAATACATCTCAATGTTCAGTCAAGTAAGAATGAATGCATGCATTAATGAAACAATTATATTTTATTTACTGACAACAACAGTTAACATGAATATGAGTAAAAGAATAAAAGTAACCATGAAAATAATTAAGTCAACGACACATGAAACAAAGCTTTATTCATTATTCTAACAATAATGTATTTACAGACGGTGAACCCACATCCTACTGCATCTCAACACAGCTTTATTCTGATGAAGCAGCTGACCACCGTGTCCACCTTCACCTGTCTCTGCCGTCCATCACACCCCTCACTGCTCCTGTCAGACTGAATCTGATCATGGATGGGAAACAGACATCGAGTCTGTCGTTGCCTGAGTACACAGAGAGGATGAGGAAGACCACGATGATGCCCCTGAACTCTGTGTCTGCTCCAAACATCTGTGTGCTGCTCTCCATGAACACCACTACCTGTAACACATTTACACAGAGTAAAACATTTTACATTTCATGTTTTTAGCATTCCATTTCTTGCAAAATTTAATTTCATGTTTATAATAGCATGATAATTTTTGATATGGCTTCATTACTTTATTACTGTGGTGTAGTGACCTGGTCAGCAGAAGGTTGCTGGTTTGATCTCTGCAGTCGTCACCATCAGTGTGTCCTTCAGCAAGGCTCTTTACTCTGTTTAAAATTACAGTAATTAAAATAAACTACAACTTAACATTTAAAATATGTTTTATTCATTTCTGTAGTGTACTCATTCAAAGTCTTTGATGGCAGCATTCCTTCATCAGTCACTCTTCACCGGATAAACACACGTGTGTCTCATCTGTCTCTGTAACATCAGACAAGATTCAGTCACCTCTGTGCTTTATCTGCTCAATACTATATTTACATGTTGAGGTAGTTGCTGATGTGTTAACAATTTATCCAACACAAATGCTCCTCAATTTATCAACAATACTAATGGACAAATAAAACAGATAACTTGTGTTTAGTTACTTTATGTAGATGTGTTCATTTACATTCCATTCATCTCATATAAACAGTGTTGACAGTGAATTCTAGGATAATAGCACACATACCTCACTCAGATCATGTCTGATTCATGTTGTGATGTGCTCATATGAAATTATTTTCAAACATTTTCCTGTCACATATTAAATAGACATTTAGTAATTGTCTTTAAGATGTACATGGTTCATGTAAATTCACTTTGCAGACGTGTTTTCTGGAGCTCCCCTGTTCGCTATACATAATAAAACATGTTTTTACAGAAAAATCACAAATATACTGACTAGCGTCTTACACCCTCAACAAGTTAACAGTTTACTCTACAGTAGCTCAACAAACACGATTTAAACACAAGGAACCGTGTTTTTGATTTATAATACATTTGTAAACACCCTCGTCGCTGTTCTCATTCACGTTCGATGATGACGTGTTCTCTCACGTGGGCTTCTTATAGCAGTATACTGCACTATAGTGCTTTGTTAATGAAATCGTGTTAATGTTCTTCCGAGAGATGCATGGATTTTTTTTCCATCAACGGCTAAAAGACTAAAATAACCATTTTTTATTTAAATTCATGGGCGATTTTTTTTTCTTTTCATTTTCTTCCAGTGTTTGTTTTCTGTACATTCGTGTTTATGATTGTTTCAGTGTTTTGAGTCAAAAGCTGAAGTATGAATCTGTGAGGGAAAATAATATAAATCAATCTCAAGATTTTAATGTTATTTAGCTGTCTTTCTTTTTTGAAATTTATGTTTGTAAAATTAAAAAAACAAAAAAAACAAATTTTAGTTACCTTACGTTTTTATATTTGAATAGGACTGCAAACAGAAACTGTAAAGATGAGTGTGTCAGTCATGTCAGTGTGAGAAGTATGTTTTTTTCAATAGAGCTGTATTTCTAATGGAAAGCACTCAGAATAATATACTTAGAATAAAGTGAGATGATCTGCTGCTGATCCTGAATGGCTTGTTTAATGAGTGTTTATAGTCTGAGGCTCATCAATATTATCAGCTGCTGAAAATCCTCGATTTCATGTTAATAGCCCCTGTTTTCACCTCATTCATTATGCTGATCACCTGTTAATTGCCAGTTAAAGTTCATTTAATTCTTATCATCAGACTTTAATATCTACGAGATACAGATGTCCTGACAGCATTTATTTCATTAGTCTGTGTTAAACTGTTTAATGTAAAACAAAACAAAGTAAAAACTGATGAACAAAACTTTAAACTCAAATGAAAGGAATTATGGAAACACTATCAGGTTACATACCTGTACAGGTCATTGCACACAGAGTCCGAAAATTTTGTCAGAAATGTTCGCACGTTAAAAAATAAATACAACCTCATGTTGTGTCAATCACATTTACACACTGCCTCCGAAACTTTTCGTCCGTCATAAAAAAATTTGGATCAGGATTTTTTTCAGCGTTTTCGCATCCGTAGCATGCATTTTGATAGGAAAGGATGACGAATACAAAACCCCCGCAAAAACACATGCGAAAATATTCTGTTTATTCTTTTGATTTTATTCTTAAAATTTTTATATTTGTAAATATTACAAATCTAACACAAACAGAAACACAACAATCACACCTTCAGTGAAGCTCCGCCCACATCAATCACACCTTCAGTGAAGCTCCTCCCACAACAATCACACCTTCAGTGAAGCTCCTCCCACTGCAGTTCAGCAATAAATGCTGGAATATTCCCATCAGTCTACAAGTGAAGACGAGCATCAGGAAGAAGTGAAATCTGCAGAGACAGAGTTTATTGAAGGACAGAGAGAACATGAGAGATCCAGAACCCTGCAGAATGAAACACACTGAAGAACAAACAGGTTGGTGTTTATTCTTGATGCTTCATCAGTGAGACTGAGAAACATTAGGTTATAAAGTAATTCATCAGGTTTAGTGTTTAAAGTAGAAAAATACCTTAAGAATTGTAAAAAATGAAGGGAAAAAATTAAACTAATAAATAATATAGGGGAGACTTTCTATCTCAGGGGAACAAAATAGGGACTGAAACTCAAATGTTCAAATGATGTCACTTCCTGGATGCTGCCATTAAAAAGAAAATGCTTTAAAAAGGAAGAGATAAAAGGAAACTGTGTTGACTGAAAAATATTGGCCAGTTTTAATTTCAAATAATTATTCATTATGTAATATACCGTATTGACCCGAATATAAGACGACCCCCTTTTTCCAGATGTACCTTTTGGAAAAAGGCTTTTTGAAAACCAAATCTTGTTTTTGTTTTGTTTCTCTCTCTGTAAAACACATTTTTTCTTAAATTATTTTCATATTGCATATTTTTCCTATTTTAATTTTTGTTTTGAAAGTATGGTAAGTACTGGTAAAATGTACCAACAATGACATTTAAAAATATACACTTTTTGATATACCATAAAAATAACAGGTAGCCCATCTGAATTATATGACACTTACGCTATCCATCTCATAGTAGCCTACCAAAATTTTATTAACAATAGAAGTGAAATCTTATTGTATTCTTCAAATCTGGGTACTGTCTAATGTTTTAAAATCACTTACAGAGGAAGTTTGTTCCCATCAGACTAACATGACAGTCATGACTCATGCCGCTGTAAGCTTTTCTTTTGTTTTCACTCGCGATCTTTACATCACACATTACATATTTCATGGCACACTCGTTTTATGCATCAGGAGGGAAACCAGAACCCTGGTTTCCCTCCTGATGCCTTACATGATTTTTTGGAAGGCATTGTACCTGTAGAATTGACTTTGTGCATGAAAGATTTAATTTCGAAAGGAAACATTTCATTTGATGAGATCAATCACTTCATTAAGTCCTTCCCGTACAAAGATTCAGACAGGGTTAACAAGCCAAAGGTATTAACCAAGTCGAGTTTCACCAAGGGTACAGTAATTGGTAATGCACATGAGAACTGGACGCTATTACGTTTGCTACCTCTTATGATAGGTCACAAAATTCCTGAAAATGAACCCTCTTGGGAGATTCTAATGGACCTGAAGGTCATTATTGAGGTAGCTCTATCTTCAAAATTTTCAGAGGAGTCTCTTTGTTACCTAGAGAGCAAAATCAAAGACCACCAAAACTTACTGACTGAAACTTTTCCAAACTTTTCTCTACGTCCAAAACATCATTTCATAAACCATTACCCTCATTTGATTCGTTGTTTTGGACCACTGGTGTCACTTTGGACAATGCGCTTCGAGGCGAAGCACAGTTACTTTAAAAAAAGTAATCCATGACACTAAAAACTTTAAAAATGTTCTACTGACACTTTCCATGAAGCATCAACAAATGATGGCTTATTATCTGGATGGTGAGGACTTTTTCAAACAATCACTATATGTGGAGAAAGCAAAGGTATTCACACTTGGTTCTCTTGAAGCCCCACTTAAGTCAGCAATTGAGAGACGTTATCCAAATACAAGCCAGGTGTGTCTCTCCTCCAATATTCATTTGCATGGAGTTCAATATACAGCTGGCATGATTATCTCTGCAGGACAATGTAGTGGTTTGCCGGATTTTTACAAAATACTGAACTGTGTAGTGACCCCCAAAGATGTGTCATTCCTTTGTAAAAAAATGTCAGCCTGGTATCTTGAACATTTCAGGTCCTTTGAGATAAAGGAAAGCAGTTTTAGTGACATTCTTGTTCTTGATCCTGACATGCTGAATGACTTCCATCCATTGACAGCATACAAAGTTGGTATGAAAGTGCTTGTGACTCCAAAAGTGTTTTTAGCTCATTAGGAGATCAAAGTTGAGAGTTGCGTCACTATATTCCACACACTTGTATATATTCATTTAAATATAAAAAATAAATGTGTCCCTGTGAATGAATGATTTTGACTGATTCTAGGTTCTGCCTTCTATAGAGAGCATGTTGCTGCGGGTTCACATTTCCCCTACCAACATCAGGAGGGTGAAGCTGCCTGAAAGACCTGAGTCTGTGGAGAGTTTGACGTCTTTCCTTAAAGAGACATTACAGCTGAAATCTGAATTCTCACTACAATTTGAAGACCCGGACTTTAACAATGAACTTTGTAACTTGAATGACAGTTTATCAGTTCCCAAGATGGCGGCGCGAGTACATCGCGAGGCTCTGGGTCTCTCCAGATTCTGCAATTTTGCGGTATTTTTCTTACTCATCTCGGGCCTGTTCGTGCAGAACAGTTGTGCCTTTACATCGTACACCCGTTGTGAGCTTTTGGATATCGGTTTGCGAATTTCCGACACTTTTATGGACAATCTTCGACTCCTTCCTGAGATCGCTAGGACACCCGAGGCTATGCACCCTACCCGGCCGGGCGGAAGTGCTCGCAGGCGGCGTCGAGATCGTAAACAAAGGCGGGGGAAGCGCGGAGGACTAAGAGCTAAGCTAAGGCTAACACCACACCGGCTCTCTTTACCCAGCATTTTCCTTGCCAATGTACGGTCGCTAGTGAACAAAATGGAGGAGATTCGACTCAGTATCACACACAGCAAGAAACTTTTGAACTGTAACGTCCTAATCTTCACGGAAACCTGGTTAAACAGCGGAATACCGGACACCGCTATTGAGCTAGCGGGACGCCACACACTCGGGCGGATAGAACATTAGATGGCTCGGTAAGACCAGAGGTGGTGGATTGTGCATTTACATTAACAAAGCTTGGTGCACAAACTCTGCTATTGTTGGGAGTCATTGTTCAGCTAACCTTGAGTTTCTCATGGTTAAATGTAGACCGTTTATCTACCGCGGAGTTCACTTCCACCATTATAACTGCAGCCTATATTCCCCCGGATGCTGATGCCAAGCTTGCTATGAAAGAACTTCACGCAGCCATCAGTAAACAACAGACTGATCACCCGGAAGCGGCTTTTATTGTTGCAGGTGACTTTAATCACTCAAACTTAAAGTCAGTGCTACCCAAGTTTCACCAGCATGTTTCCTGTCACACCAGAGGAAACAAAACCTTAGACCATGTTTACACAAACATGGCTGGAGCTTACGTTGCGACACCCTCCCCACCTGGGACAGTCAGATCACCTTTCTTTGTTCCTCACCCCAAATATGCACCCCTCATCAACCGTGTGAAGCCATCAGTGAAGACCATCAAGGTGTGGCCTGCGGGGGCAGATTCCACACTCCAGGAAAGGTTTCTACACACAGACTGGAGTATGTTTGCTTCTCAAGCCACCAGTGGCGCTCACACAGACATTGACTCCTACACCTCCTCTGTATTGGATCATATCAATATCATCATCAACAGTGTTACAACCCAGAAACAGATCACCACATATCCAAATCAGAAGCCTTGGATGAACAGGGAAGTGCGACTCCTGTTGAAGTCACGCAACACTGCCTTCAGATCAGGAGATGCACAAGCCTACAGCACATCCAGAGCAAACCTGAAGAGGGGCATCAAAAAGGCCAAGCACTGCTACAATCTAAAGATAGAGGGACACTTTTCCAACTCTGACCCTTGACGCATGTGGCAGGGCATTCAGGCCATCAGTGACTACAAACCCACCCACTCCACCCCCGCAGCCACTGATGTCAACTTCCTGAATGAGCTAAATTACTTTTATGCTCGCTTTGAAAGAGACAACAGAGAAACTGCCACCAAGCTCAATCCCTCAGCTGACCACCCACCAATCATACTCTCCTCCACAGATGTCTGCAAGGCACTGAGCCGGATCAGCGCGCACAAGGCTGCTGGACCAGACAACATCCCTGGTCGTGTTCTCAGGGCATGTGCGGAGCAGCTCGCTGGGGTTTTTACAGACATCTTCAATCTGTCTCTTGCCCAAGCAGCCGTACCAACATGCTTTAAATGCACTTCCATTGTGCCAGTGCCAAAACACTCTAGTCCGAGGTGCCCTAATGACTACCGCCCTGTAGCACTCACACCCATCGTCATGAAGTGCTTTGAGCGGCTGGTCCTGGAACACCTAAAAGATTCTCTACCATCCACATTGGACTCACACCAGTTTGCCTACCGTAGCAATAGGAGCACAGAGGGTGCAGTTTCCATGGCAATGCACTCTGTGCTCACTCACCTGGACAATAAGAACACTTATGCACGTATGCTGTTTGTTGACTTCAGCTCAGCATTCAACACTGTCATTCCAACCAAGTTAATAGCCAAACTTGGAGACCTGGGCATCAATACCTCAATGTGCAACTGGATTTTGGACTTCCTGACCAACAGACCCCAGAATGTTCGATCAGCATTCACCTGCTCCACATCCATCACACTTAACACTGGTGTACCACAGGGCTGTGTGCTAAGCCCGTTTCTCTACTCCCTCTTCACCTCCGACTGCAAGCCTGTGTACGGATCTAATTCCATCGTCAAGTTTGCAGACGACACCACGGTGATTGGCCTCATCAGTAACAACGATGAGACTGCCTATAGGGAGGAGATCCAGCACCTGGCCACATGGTGCACTGAAAATAACCTGCTCCTCAACACCACCAAAACGAAGGAGCTCATCGTGGACTTCAGGAAGGAGTCAAGAGACACACACGACACCATCCACATCAATGGAATGGCTGTTGAGCGTGTCTCCAGTTTCAAGTTCCTGGGGATCCACATCTCGGCGGACATGTTGTGGAAAACCAACACCTCCAGCCTGGTCAAGAAGGCTCACCAGCGCCTCTTCTTTCTGAGGACACTGAGGAAGAATCAGCTCTCCTCGGCTATCCTGGTGAACTTCTATCGCTGCGCAATAGAAAGCATCCTGACCAACTGTGTCACAGTATGGTATGGGAGCTGCTCTGTTGCGGAGCGCAAGGCACTGCAGCGGGTGGTGAAAACTGCCCAGCGCATCACAGGGACTCCACTACCTGCCATCGAACACATCCAGAAGAAACGCTGTCTGCATCGTGCTCGCAGCATCCTTAAGGACTCCTCTCACCCAGCCCACAGACTGTTTTCTCTCCTGCCCTCCGGCAGGCGTTTCAGGTGCCTCCGGACCAGGACCAGCAGATTAAAGAACAGTTTCTTCCCCAGAGCTGTCTCTTTACTGAACTCTAACCCCCGTTGATCCACTTCCTCATATATTGTTAACTCTTCTCTCCTACCTCACATCGGCCTTATTTGCACTACTGAATGTAAATTTTTATTACAGTAACAACTGTTTACTTTTGTATCTTGCACTACCATACCTAAATTGGATTATGCTCATTTGCACTGCCGACTGTTGTTTACATTATCAATGTTTACATTAACATTTTGCACCGTATGTCTTAATTGTAATATGCAATCACTTCCACTGCACTTTTACACCTTGTTTATAGTAATAGCCATCTGTATATATATTATATTGATAGTACATATCACCTGTATATTCTGTTTATAGTAATAGCCATTTATATATTTATTCACTATACATATTCACCTGTAAATTCTGTTTTTAGTAATAACCATCTTTCTATATATATTTATACATATATTCAGTACATATCCTTGTCCTGCACTTATTCAACCATTGTATATCTGCACTTGCTGCTATTGCACTTCTGGTTAGACCTAAACTGCATTTCGTTGCCCTGTACCTGTACTTGTGTAATGACAATAAAGTTGAATCTAATCTAATCTAATCTTCTGTGGGAAGAAACATCTTCTCCACTGGACTTAACTGATACAAGTTCATTATCCTCACTTGATACAAGCATAACAAGCTGTCAAAGTGATGTCCAAATCCCTGAATCGTCTGCGTCAAGAAATCTTAGAAGTGTTGAACAGTGGCCCTCTACTTTTAACATACCTACTTTTTCTCTGGATGTGGAACTCAGACTGCGTAAAGCCAATGACATCTACCATCAGACAAAGAAGCCTCTGACTGTCCCAAGGGACATGAAGTGTGAGATTCTGGACAAGATTGTGCAGGCAATTTTTGAAATAAAAGCCTACCCCGATGCCTATGAGATCCAGTCAATTGCCTCTGCTCTAGTACAAAAACATCCTTGCCTTCTAGAACCTGGCAAACGCACAGGTTGGGATGGATGGGTTATGAGTATAAAGTTTAAGCTTGGCAATTATCGAGCTAAATTGAGAGAGGCTGGTTGTTCAGAAGTAAGCGTCAACACTAAAAGAAAATCGCATGAGGGTGTGACAACCAACATAAAAAGGCCTAAAAGAGCAGAGGTAAATTTTTTACCAGACCATCCAGAGGGCCAGACAGATGACTCGCTTGAGGAAGTGAGACTAAGTATGGTTGGTGAAATGAAGAAAAAAAAAAGGATCGATTGAGCGTTCATTCAACAGAAGATGCAGGAAACATTTTCTCTTCGCCGCAAAGAGGTTGTAGAGATCCAGCCATTAGTTGAGGAGATCAGAGAGAGATGGCCTGCACTTTTTCTAAAGGACGAGGTAAGCCATTTAATAGCAATTGTTGTTATGCTATGCTATGTTCTGTTCTGTTTTCTTATTTTAGAGTCAATATTAATTACTATTATTTTAATTTTTATTACTATTAGAAACAAAATCTTAGTTATAGTAGCTAAACCTTCTGGTGATTCCTTTCTTTTCCCCCAATTTATAGATCTGCATGGAGTTTTTTCGTATCTGTAATGTTGACCTCCTGGGGAAGTTCAACACGTCCCTTGAAAAATACACAACACCTCTCCTGAAACTCTACAGAAAGAGAACAGATGCATTTGGAGAGGGAATGAAGAGTCTTCTGGACAAGCTGGATGAATAGGTATTCATATTATTTAATATATTCAAAATACTGCAGTACTTACAGCTTTCTAAACACATAACAGTAATTAAAACATAATAAAATCAATTGACATTTGACATAACATATACAATTGACACATTAATTTAATACCCAATAACATCTTTTAGGTATTGGGTAGGATTAGGGATATAGAATAAAGTCAGTCTGTGTCAATTAGGAAAAAATGCAGGAGTTTTGTGGACTTTTCATGATTTTGCATCTTTTTGATGCCATTGTACAGAAAAGAGCAATCTTTACTTCATTTTTAAAAATAATCTTTGGTGTTAAAAGAGAGAAGAACCCATAAAAGAGAGCAAGTTATGGGTTTGGAATGACATGGGGGAGAGTAAAAGATGACAGAATAATTTTTGGGTGTACTGTACCTTTAACTCCTAAAGCAGTTGAGCAGTTAAGGACATAGTAGTCTGCAGATTTTATAAACAAAATGTGTTTTGTTTTTTTCCCTTTCTTTTTAGGATAGTGACATTACCACACATCGGGAAAAAACTGTTCTTGAGGGATTGCCACTTTTCCTGCGTGAGAAGTCTGCGTGTTTGCTGAAGATGTGCCTGGTAAATTACCATTTTCATACCCTATTTCCAAAACCATTTGTAAACTATGTATATTTTACATGCATTCAGTTTATTTACACAAATAATAGCAATAATAATAATTTCTTCTTCTTCTTCTTCTTATTATTATTATTATATGTAAATTTGCACTTCTTTTAATACCCACCTCCCATCCATTTTTCTCCCAGGATACGGATCCGGTGAACCGCAGCACCAAAGATGTAAAGATCGGAATCCTTACTGTGGTCGAAGATAATGTTGCCGCTGTCACATCACTGCCTACTGTAACCAACATGGCCATAATCTTGGAAGAGGCCATTGTGCTTGAGGACATTAAAGATCTTCCATCTGCATTTGCATATTTGTTCGGCCTCTTGTATGTACTTAACATGGAATATCCAAAAGAACTGAAGTATACTTTTGAAGTCATCCAAAAAATCTTCATGGATCTAGGTGGTACCTGCTCAGCGAAAGTGCAGTCATTGAAATCCAAACTTTGCTAAATGGATGAAGCCATTCGAATGACGTTCTTCCATTGGTTTTTGTAGTTACTGACCTAAAAAAAAAAAAAACACCTACTGTTTTCTTTCAGTGTGTTAATCGATGCTAAGTTTTTTTTTTTTTTTTTTTTTTTTGGTTTCAGCTTTTGCCTTAAAGGGATAGTTCACCCAAAAATGAAAGTTCTTTCATCATTTACTCACCCTCATGTTGTTCCAAACCTGTGTGGTTTTCTTCTTTTGAACAGATAATATATTGTGAAGAATGCAACCAAAGAGTTGACTTTTATAATATTTTAATCCTATGTCAGTCAGTGGCTACCTTTAACTGATCGGTTACCAGCATTCTTCACAATATCTTCTTCTGTGATCAAAAGAAGAAAGAAACTCAGACAGGTTTAGAACAACTTGATTGTAAACTCGAGTAAATGATGAAAGGATTTTCATTTTTGGGTGAACGATCTCTTCAGGCTGGAGTTTCTCCTTTCACCTTTTTTTCCTGGACAAAGTAATTGTATTTTATTTAGGTGTAGACACTGGTATGTCCAAGGATCTAGGTCAAGATTGGATTACAGGCATATCATAATTGTTTCGATATTAATGTTTTGACAAGAAAAATGTACAGTGTATTTATAGCTGCTGAGTAGGGTTTGTGATATGCTCATGCTATGTTATTTTTTGTTTCTTGGATATAATAGTAAATACTTTTTGAACTTTTAGGTTGATATTAAAATATGCAAAATAGTAGTTTTCACATATTTGTTAATTTAAAAATCAACCAAAAATTTTAAGTACATGTGCATCATGGCACAGGACACCTAATGTTGTATGGTATAATTAACACCTGTTTTGTGGATTTCTTTAACATGCATTAGTATGTACAATGCATCGAGTTCAGTGTAAAATGAACAAAGTTAAAATGCAATAATTTATACTGTTATGTTATTGCTGTGTATTAGACGCAAAACGTTTAAATAAAAAAAAAAAAAGTTATTTGACCCATGTTATGGTCTCTTCTTTAATTAGACTATTTAAGTATTATATAATGAATCAGTCTAGGCCTATAAATAATAGGCCTATTTGTGTTCATTGAACAAAAAATATTTAGTTCTGTTTTTCATTAGGTAAACATGACTATTTAAGTTGTGACAACTTGTAACGTTAATGTAAACTTTTAAGTTGCGTGGACTTCAGTCCCTGTTTGTTGAGTTTACTCAAAAAAGCGCTTGCGATAGGTTGCCTTATTATTTTAAGTTTACTCAACTTTTTTTTTTTTACAGTGGCAGGGGTGGAAATATAGAGTATGTGGTGCGGAAAATGCAAAGTGCATTAAAAGTGGTTGAAGAATGGTCATTTCAGTGTGGGTTCAAATTCTCTGTGGAAAAAAACAAAGGTAGTCCTCTTCACTAACAAAAGGAAAGGAGTTGACACAAAAATCATAATCTAGAACAGGTGTCTAAAATAAGATTTCTAGGTGTGTGGTTAGACAGTAAACTTACATGGAAAGAACACATTAAATGGATGGACGATAAATGCAAGAAAGTGTTGAATATAATTAGATGTGTGGCATTAAAAACAACTTACATAATGTTAATCAGATCTATACTGGACTATGTCTGTGTAGTATGTGGCTCTGTAGCAAAGACACATCTTGGAAAATTAGAAACAATTCAAGCACATGCATTAAGGATACGTATAGGTCATCTCCCGTTTCAGTGTTACAAGTAGAATTGGGTGAGATGCCTCTCAATTTAAGAAGACAACAGTTAACTGCAGTATACTGGGCAAACTTAATGGCTCGGGATAACTCACATCCCACAATACATGTTCCAGAGAAATGTTGGGAGTATGGATAACGGGAATGTAACAGATTTGGATGGATAACTGAAGGTTTAGTAGAATAATTAGGTATTAAGGGATTAAGTATTGTCCCTAGAATGACCTTATCAACAGTTTTAGATTCTGCCTCAACCTACAGTTGATCTAAAAATGCTAGAAACAGGCAGGAATTTGAGGAAATCCGGGTAAGGGAATATTAGTGGATAGAGTATGGACATTTAATACAAGTGTATTCAGATGCATTGAAAAATCCAGATAATGATCAAGTAGGTATAGCATGTCATTCCTAAATTACTCATTTCCAGAAAAGTAAGGATTTCAAATAAGTTACCAGTATTTTCAGGAGAGTTAATTTCAATAATACTTATTAAAGGGAGGCACAATAGCTGATGTCTGTCGTTTGCTTAAGTCTGTTCACACCAATAAAATGAGCTTAATGTGGCAATTTACGGATCTGAAGTCATCAGCATAATAAATGAGGTGAAAACAGGATCTATTGACATGAAATAAAGAGGATTTTCAGCAGCTGATAATATTGATGAGCCTCAGACTATAAACACTCATTAAACAAGCCATTCAGGATCAGCAGCAGAACATCTCACTTGTTATACAAGTATGTGGATAGTGATTATTTCCATACGAATATTTGTTGAAAGACTATAAAACTGCTCTATTAAAGCATAATATGATCGTCTCATAAAATGATACAGAACATATATCAGTAATATAAAGACTGACACTAATGATAATGATATCACTGAAATTTGTTGCATATTGTTTTAGTTTGATTCAAAGCATGAACTAGTAACTGGATCACAAACACATCTTTTTGGTATGTCCAGAAACTGACAAATTATAAAACCTTTAAAAATAAAGACCATTACCAGCAACATAATCACTCAAACATCAAGATAATCATACGAACGAACATACAAAACAAAATCGCTCAGATCTGAACATTTTCCCTCACATGCTCGTCGCCTGCTGTGATAAATGTTTTAGTCAGCAAACACAGAAACAAAACAATTCAGAAATTACCTATTAAAATGTTGCTTAAATAAACAGTCAAGTATGTTTTACAATCATGTTGTGTTCAGCCGAACGAGCAACCTTTCAAACTTCACTGCATCGTAAGCCCAGGTATGTGTCGCCACATTCTCGGGTTATGAAGGATAAAGAAGGGAAAAGTTAATCTTCCGAAATGAGCAATATCTTCTCAGGTAAAAGTTATTAGAACCGTGTCTAGGGACAAGCGGGCCATCACACTGCTCTGACCTTATCAGCCTGTTTGTATCCTATTATTTGATTCGCTGTTGTAGCTTATCTTCACGAGGATCTTGTCTTCGGAAAATATTATTTTATTCACTCACGTCAGAAACAGCGAATCCTTTTTAAAACTGGCCGTTGTTCCCACTACATCGCATTGTTATATTTCAGAAAATGTTTTACCCGCCAACTGGCGACTGACACTGTTACATATACTCGCCAACGACGATTTTTACTCGCATTTGGCGCTTGGCGAGTGTTAATTTTAGGCCCTGTTTCTATGAATAAATCATTATTTTTGCATAGGTGGTTTGAAAGGAATATATACTGTGTTTTGTTATAGATATGTTCTATGAGAGTGGAAACATTCTGTCTTATGAAGACTTTATGCATGTTTACAACTTTTCCATCCCCTTTATATTGTTAGATTTCATGGAGATTTTTTTTCTTCTTCTGGTATAGCTCCCCCGCTGCAGTCTTTGAATATGTCCCAAGGATAAAGGAAGAAAATTTGTACTCTTGTTTAGTTGTTTCTGTGTTTTTTAATGTTTATTTATTATTTAGTTTTTCCTATGTGGTTATTTGTTTATTTGATTTATTTAATTTCTCCTCTTAAACCCTGCTCTACAGTTTAAGATTGCTATTATATTTTGTGTATCTGGATTTACTTGTTAATATATTTTTGTAATGTTCCATCATTCTTCTTTATTTAAAAAAAAGTGCCAAATATAGCTGTGAAAAACCTCAAATTAAATAAATCACCCGGTCCTGATGGGATAACTTCTAACTTTTATAGATTTTTTTTGGATGATTTAAAAGAATTAAACTCGAAAAAAACAAAACTGTAGATATATAGATAATCTACGTCCGATAACCTTGTTAAATACTGATTATAAAATTGTTGCACACGTTTTTGCCAACAGACTTTAACAAAGTCTAACACAGACTAATGATGAAATAAATGCTGTTAGGACATTTGTGTCTTGTAGATATCATAATAGTAACTGCATAGTTTAAGTCTGCGATAAGAATGAAATGAACTTTAACTGACAGTTTACAGGAGATCTGCATAATATGAGGTGAAAACAGGAGCTATTAACAAATATAGCCTAGAGGATTTTCAGCAGCTCTATTATTATTGATGAGCCTCAGACTGTTAACACTCATTAAACAAGCCATTCAGGATCAGCAGCAGATCATCTCACTTTATTCTGAGTCTGAGTGCTTTCCAGCAATACAGAGCTCTATTGAAGAAAACACACACTTCTCACACTGACATGACTGACACACTTATCTTTACAGTTTGTTAGCAATCCTTTTCAATTATAGGCTATTTAAAAACGTAAAGTAACTAAAACTATTTTTTTTATTTGACAAACATAAATGTCAAAAAAGAAAGAATGATAAATAACATTAAAATTGCATCAGCATGTCTAATTAATTTCCCTCACATATTCATCGTTTAGTTTTTGGCTCCAAACATTGAAACAATCATACACACGAATGCTTAGTGAAGAAGAACATTTTGAACCTGTAAAAATCTTAAAAATATGAATTTAAGAACATTTTGAACATAAAACGATACTTGTAATGAAGAATAACAATATAATTTATATCATAAAGAAAAATTGTACACAATAATACAACTTTAGATATTGTTCTTAGGGGAGGAACTCCATCTTTGAGTTGATCTGAATCTCTCAGATGAAACTTTGCTGGTCTTGAAGATAAACTTTATTCACTGTGACTAATTTAGATGATGTTTCTTATGACAGATTAATATGGAAGAGATGCGGTGTAACATTGAAAGCAGTGGACCTGAAGATAAACTACTTAATGTGATTGTTTATTTTATGCATGCGTAGAGAAGATGAATGAGCGAAACTCTTCCCGCATGCAGTGCAGTGATACGGTTTCTCTCCAGTGTGAATCCTCTCATGTGCTTTCAGGGATCCTGAATGACTGAATCTCTTGTCGCAGTGTGAACACTTGTAAGGTTTCTCTCCAGTGTGGATCCTCTGGTGCCGTTTTAACTGACCAGCTGTAATAAAAGTCTTCTCACACTCAAAGCACATATGATCTTGAAAGAACATGAATGTGGTTTCTCCTTCGTATGAACTCTCAGGTGCTCCTTCAGGTTTGAAGCCCACAAAAATGTTTTTCCACATTGATCACATTCATGCAGCT